>NC_087180.1:13616614-13646614 GCF_035594125.1 Scylla paramamosain | reverse complement strand
GCTGCAAGAGAGGCTTACCAGAGATTAATGTCCTTTTTACCACAACACTGTATTGATTGCTTCTGCCAATAAAACACTGGTGTCTGAAAGATGACAGTGAGGCATCAACTAGTGGTCGACCAGGTCCTCTTGACAGAAGTAACGAGCCACTATGCAAATGATCACATTAAGCTGGGATAGGTGAGGGTGGTCTGCTGTTTCCTGCAAGAGAAAAATAAAGTATTAGAGATTAATTTGGATTCAGGCACAGAATGCAATCTAATAATATTATGGAGAAATGTATGGCTTATTAACCAATCTCTATTAAGCAGCCTTCTTATTGTGAACAAGAAAGGGGAGCCCTTACTAAGGAAGCTCTGATCTTGGCACACATCATAGCTATGTGCCTGATTTGTGAGCAACTCTCTGGTGTGAGAGGCTTCTCCAGACAAGCCAGCAGCGCATAGAACCAACGTCCCTGAGCTTCTGAGAACCCAAGTACCTCTAGCCACTGGGCATGCCACTCAAGAAGGTTCTCAATCCCTTTCTGTTGGAAAACAGAATGCAATAAAAGTAAAAGAAGATTTACAAACATCAAATATAAGGTGAAAGAACAGAAATTAAGTCACTTAATAACCCTTCTGGTAGTAAATCAACAAATGCTAATTGCTAACCTTCTTAAGTCTGGTAGTAAATCAACAAATGCTAATTGCTAAGCTTCTCAAGTTTTCCAACTAACCTGCTTGATGTTAAGAAGTATGCTAAGCAAGGGCTGTTGGCCCTCAATTAGCTGTGGCTGCATGGAGTCTTGGCTGGACTGCTTCAGTAGGGCCAACTGAAAACTATTGCCAAAGCACAATTTGCACCACTCCTCTCGCTTCTTGATGCCTGGCTGCAGGAACACAATGTTCTCAGTTGTTAAGAGAATGGATGACCAAAACCAAACATCAACAAGTGATAATGAGGAGAAATGTGTATAGACAGTTTTATTTCAAATTTTATTCACACTTACCAAAACAATGGGAGGTCTAGGTATTTTTCCAGAGGCTCGGAGAGTTGCAATGTGTGCTCGCAACTTGGAAAATGATGCCATGAGGTTTTGCTGACTCTCAAGAGAAGGAGTGAAGCCCTTGGGTGCCGTAGCCTTGACTTGCTTCTAATGTAGAAAATTACTTCCTATTGACAACATCCCTCTCATATGTTCCTACTATCTATATGATAGACCTGCATGAATAATTACTAAACATTCCACATGTATCTGAAGACCATTTTTTTATAGTCACCTAAAATGGTTGGGCTAATACCTATGTAGATTGTGCCTGGGTCTGAATCTTATTACTTTTTACCTCTCCACTATTTCCTTAGGTTAAAACTAGTATGGAGGTAGCAAAGGAATCTGCAAACCTTTAATTTTGTCTTTTTCAATTACTTCAATGTGCAACACCTGTCATGTACTGTAGCTGCATGACACTTGGCTACCTTGTTGCCTGAGACATGTGTCCCATGAAGGGCAGAGATATGTGTTCATGTGAGTGTGTGTGTGTTATGTCACAGGTTGCAGACTCAGCACAATTTAATTTTCATTGGTTCATTTGTCTTGTGTTTGCCAATCAGCAATCCTTAGCAGCAAATTTTTTATTTGAAGCCACCAACAGGAAGAGGCAGGGCGGTCTGGCACTTGTCTTTTGTTGAGGATGGCATGTGGCTCTTGTTCTCTGACCTTTGAAGAAGTTGTACAGAAATTCAAAGGTAAAGACACTCAGTGTTTAGGCTAGGTTTGGTTAGAGTAGGTGTGGTTTTGTAAGCATTGAATGGCTATTACAATGGAGTGTGGTAGGGCAGGTGGAGCAGTATATGCTGCACACCAGGTGGGCTGGGAGGAGTGTGGCTGTGGTCTAGGTGGACAAGTGGTTGCACCCTGTCAGTGACCGCATACCTCACTTTAATTTATATTTCTTTACTATAGAGAACAAGTTTAATTCTTTCCACTAAATATTTCTTAAAAGCTGATAGTTTATTTTTTGTGCAAACCCTAGAAATAAGTGTTTTCTTTATATTGTAACTGTGATGCCAAATTAAAAAAAAAACACTGTTTTCTAGGGGTTTGCACAGGAAAAAAAAAAAAAAAAAAAAAAAAATATATATATATATATATATATATATATATATATATATATATATATATATATATATATATATATATATATATATATATATCACCTCTTGAAAAAGCATCATATTTTGAGTTGAAAAGAATTAAGCTTTTTCCAAAAAACAGACCTTGGTGTAATCTACATTTTTACCAATTGTTCTCTCTCACCTGCACAACAGCAATTGGTTTATTGAGTTTGTGCTCCTCCAAGTCCACTGTCATTACCGCCTTACACTGCCGTGCCTCCCACCTGAAAAAAAAAAAAAAAACTTTGGTCATGTGCCTGTAAACTGTTAGGGTAATGACAACATTATTATACATAGCAGGAAGAAGGGGAGAGGTAGGTGCACGTTTTGAACTTGCTCTAGTTATTACCATCTGTTGTATTTTTGTACCAACAGATGTTTTCATGTAAGCATTTATGTTCCTACTTTATTGTGCTTGTAGCATTGGTTTCCCATGTAATAAAGGCTTGTATCATGGGACCTGCCTGTTTGTATCAGGGAATACAAAGGACACTTACACAACATGCTGAATATACTCCTCTGCTGATGTTGGGGCAACGACGGGTTTGAAGTTACTTGGTAAGGTTGGAGTGGGCAAGGCCTGGTTGAGAAGCCCACAATCGGAGCTATCACTGTCACTGGCCATAATACACTTTTCAAATTATACGTAAAACAGCCACGAGACAGGAGGGAACCGTAATAACAACGCCTGCGTCACAAGTTAGTGGTTGTTACAGTAATGGCTTTAGAAGTATTACATTCTCCATCAGTACTGGATAGCGGTTAAGTTCTAAGCCACATTGCTCCTTGAGTGACTGTCGTCACATCTGTATGTAAACAAAACGACCATCCTCATAGAAGTCTTCGCAACGGGCCTTATATCAAGAACTATTATTTCAACTCTCTCACTGTTGTCATAAATTTCAAAATATCAAATAGGTTTCAACGTAGTAATTTTGTTCCCCCCCCCCTCTCTCTCTCTCTCTGCACACACACAGACACACGCGGGTAATGCATTAGTCATTCCTTGCACTTTATGAAACCCCTGCAAAGGTTCTTGTCACTAGTTAGAAGAAATTAAAGGTGAAAAATAATAATACAAGTCCTATCATAAGTATATCACCAAGCAAAATAAGATACCAGTAACCAAGAGATGCAAGTGCGGTATTCCCCGAGGCCCTTTAGAAAGCCTCGAGGCGTGATCGGCTGCTAGACGTAAACAAAGTCGAGTGCGTGAAATATTGCACCATATTTTTGTACTCAGATATTTCATGACGCATATAAAAGAACAATCATTATTATAAGTGCAAGGGAAACTAATATAAAGTGAAATTGGGGGCTGATAGAGAATAATGAAGAAAAATACGTGGAACTGAATAACTGGGAAACAACAGCTTACATGGGTTTATTACCTGTGTCATGATTCACCTGCCAGGCTGCTAATTGACTGCCATCAAGGAGAGTAAAGGTATCGCTAATCAAACTTAACATGTTGCTGTGAGAACTTTACTTATGGCTTAGGAAAGCTTGGATGATGCAACGTGTGAAAGAAATGTACCGGTTGTAATTTGGTGGTCAGAATGGTGTTACGTAATATTAAATATCGGAAAATTGTTTACTTTGCAAGATCGAGCGATAAGATAAGAGGTGCCTTCTGCTGCCAAGCGAAGCGATTTATAACCTTTAATTCCCCACATATAATTCAAAGGTGTTAAGCATGATTAGTTTTTCATCCTTAACCATCTTTAGTTATGATTAAGTGGTCATAAATAACTGGGAGTCTTGTAAAATGCTGTATGCAATAGTATCGTTGTACTTATGCATATTTCCAGGCAAGTTTTTTTTTCTTTTTCAAATGTGACAAGCTTGTCGTTACATAATGGTATTGACTAATTTCCAAATGGAGAATTAGGCTGTGGTGATCTAGAAGCCCCGCCTCTATGCCTCCTTCACTCTGTGTGCATCAGCTGTTCTGTGCACTCCTGATGCTCTTTATTATATACATTATTTTTCATATATATGTATATACATGATTTTTGTTTGATAAATCTTACCAGTAGCATCTCATATATTCTGTTGTTGTCCATCCCCAGCCCCAACAAACTTGGGAACCTGGTGGGAGAGCAAGATTTTCAGGTCAACTTTTTTGGCAAAAACTAGCCCAATCACAAGTTCCTTTGCCACTTATTTTCAGTTCACTCTTAATGAAAACATGAAAATTGTTCCTGCAGGTAAAGGTTACAAACACAAGAATAATCTCAATATTGACATGGGCATTATCAAAAAAGTTCTTAAATACACTTTGTTGCCACAAACATTGTTTTTTTTTCTTGTGTCCTTTTTCACTTTTTTTTTTTTTTTGACTGCCACAGTTTCTGGTTGAAGTCCAGCATAGTTGCCTGCCCACACTTTCCACAGTCTTGCTCTTTCAAGACAAGCCTGTGATGGACACACAAATCAAACAAATCTCGTTTTGTTGCAGTAATGTAGGCAAAAGTCAATTAATCTAACATTGCAATCTACACACCTGTCTGAGGCCATGACATCAAATCTTAACTTATGTATTGCTAGGGCCAGTCAGGTGGTATGACACAATGTCATGCCTCCAGAGTGCAAGTCCATGTGTTTTGCCTTTTGACTGGCAGCTCTGAAGTGGTGTGATACCATATCACACCTCCAATGGTGAATGAAGCATACATTTTGTGTTGTGATTGGCAGAAGTAGCATCACATATCCACCAACATATGAACATAATTTCTCTGTGTGCCTTCACAGGAGCTTCATCTGTATGGGCTTAGAATTTGTGAGACACCTACTAGATTTTTAAAGAGCTGCTGTGAACACAACACAGCCAACCCCCAAAATAAAACCACAAACGTGTTCTATTATATGTGAATATTTTGCTGCTTCATTAGATTATCCAATTTTTTATATTAAATTACCTATTAGCTTTTCCCTAAGCTTATTTTTTTTAATATTAATATGAAAACAATAATAATATAAAAACATTAACCCTTTTAGAAATAATGTAAATAAAATAACATTTAGGTAATATTTATTGAAACTCATAAATGTAATATGACATGTGCCATGGCTTGCACAATTTTTCTGAAGGGCTATACTCTGATATCATTATTGTTTTCATATTAATACTTTGAGAATTCAGCTTAGGATAAGGCTAATAAAACTGAAAAGCAGAAATAAAAAAAATAAAATAAAAATGGAAAGTGGCAAGACAACTGTGAATGGAGGAATGAGCTGCCATGCCTGAGTGTGGAAGGAGGCCTGGGTTGTGGTTTCTAGTTCAGCTTAGCTCATGGCCACTGTAGTAAGGGATGACCATAGTGTTGGCATGCACTGAAACATTTTCTTACAGCATACATAGATATTTATTTATAACAACTATAGAATGAAATTTTTACTGTAATCTCTCATATACTTATCTGCATTTCAGTAATGCATGCTCAAGATTGTGTATACGCAAGCACTTGATACATTTCAGAAGTTTCTATAGTATATCAAAGAAGTATTGAGTGTATTGTTCTAATCATCTTTGATGATGTTAGAGAGAGTGTGGCTTATTTCAATACCACATATACAATTCTGATAAACAACAGTACATTAACTAAAAATTAACATCATCACAAGAGGAACTGTAGCTAACAGTGCCTCATTATAGGCAGAACTGAACTACATTATGGATGCGCTTGAAGACGTCATGGATGCTCGCACTGAGGTCAGTTATTAGAATGATGGTGTGGAGAGGTATAGGGCAAGATGCACATATATGCACTATACTTCAATAGTAGTAGTAGTGATGTGAGCACCTGTGTAACTGCAGTAAAGTGTGGAGTGGTGTAATGCGTGAAAAGAAACACAATGAGATAGTTTGGCTATTTTGAGAGGAACTGAAAGTGTTAATCGATGAGAAAGGCCACTTGGAAGTGGAAAGATAAGGTTAATGAGCACATGTGTGATAGAGATACTATAGTTCTGGACACAAAGACTGCAGGTTGAAATAGCTTACTTTAGCAACCTACTTCCCAACACTGCAAAAGTGTGCATGTGGTACACTTTAGGAATACATATCACTATTAATAATATATACAAGCAGCATTTATCATTTTACTATTCATAACTTAATACTGACTATATTTAGCACTATTCACCATTGCTGCCTGTATATGTATATGAATTATCAATAGTGGTAAGTATTCCCAAAGTGTAGGATACAGTGTTAATGAGAAGGATGCCATTGCAATAATGCAACCTTCTGTCCCTGTGACCACAACTACAGTAGAGTTGGAGAACTTGCACAATAAAGAAGGGAATGCTTGGATAGGAAGAGGTGGAGGCTCATCTGCCATGGTTACCCATTTGTGGGATGTCCCAGAGGGAGGAGAAAGAGATGTAGGTAAAGTAGTGTTGTCAGATCAGTGGAACTAGCTATAGGTATTTTGTTTTGTACGTTCTAATTGTAAATGGTATTATGAGTATTTTCAGGTCCTTATTGTAAATGGTATTATGAGTATTTTTTTAGGTCCTTACTGTAAATGGTATTATGAGTATATTTCTACCTATAGCATTGTGCAAGTGCACAGTTGTCACCCCATAGTGCTGAAGCAGTATTTGGGCACCCTATCTGTTTGGACTGAATTATCCTTGCCAACAAAAAACTTCTCTCTTACCTCTGGTGTATAGTTTTTATTATAAAAAGGAAACTTAGCAATACCTGTTGAGATAAAATTTCTGAGGGCAAAGGAATGATATGGTTTACATTATTTTCATCATTCACGATAAAACAATGAAAAAGGTGACTTGAAATCTCTCAATAGTAGAGCTAGCATATAAATTGTTAATATTAATGTGACTAAAGGACTTGAATAGCATTGGTAAGATGCAGTTTTTCTAGATGAAAAAAAAAAAAAATGAATGAAAATAATTTTCCATATGAAAAGACTGTTCTAGAAAATCTTGTGTAATTCTCTACCAATAGGAATAATGAGAATACATAGATATATATTTTGTGTCTGTGAACTGAGACACAGTCTACTCACTAAAAATGAACTACAGATGTGTAACTGTAGTGACATTTGGTGCTGTGTCAGGACATGGAAATTTCTACCAAACTGTCCAAGAGATAACCAATGGTTCAGTCAGTCAAGGTTTATTTTTCTGGCCTGTAAGATCTAGGTTTAATTCCAAGTCACATCTGTCCCTTGGATTTATAAGAGATAAATTTCATATGGTTTTGTAATGAAGAATATAGTTCTTCATTCAGAAGTGATACAAGATGAAATGGAGATGGCTTCCTCACTAACACATTATTATAGAAGAAAAAAAAAAGGATTAGGAGTTATATACTTGTTGGTGAGGTGTTGGGAGACTTATTGTTTAGACATAGCCACACATTGTAGGACATGTTCTGCTAATTAGGTCCCTAGAATTCTAGCCATTATCTTTCAATGAGATCCTCCATCTATGATTTGATTCATCATTGCTGTTGGCCAGAGGCTTCACAATGACTATGGCATGAGGTACTTATTTACACCTTGTCCAAGGATGACCTGAGATTGGGGATGGGATATTAGTGTCCCCAAGGTGAAATGTAATTCACCTACATGGCAGGATTGGATGTCAATTTCATGCTATGTCGTGTTGAAATGTATCACCCCCATATGAAATGCTTCAAGATGACTTTGCTACTACAAACTTTTTTCATAAAAGTAGTGAGAACATACTAAATATTCCCATTTTGAATTACAATAAATTACATTAAAATCAGCTAAATGTATGACTATTATTTGACTTGTTTCATATTTTGTTGCCCTGTAAGTGACAATTTTAATCAAGTCTTCATATAAAGACCTTTTTTAGTTTAATATTGACACCACAAATTCATATATCAGCTGCACTTGACCACAGCAGTGATTTAACTTTGCAGCTTTTATCTGATGATGCGGTGATATGCGAGGACAGCTTGCATGTCAAGATGTCACAGTTCTTTGGGAAGCTGGCACGGGGCCTTGGCTGGGGCCCACAGCCAACCAAGGTCAGTTGAACCTCATTTCTCATAGTTTGGATTTACTGCAGTTTCTCTCTTGCTGGGAATAGTCACCTGCATTCACCTCTTCATACTGGTAACACAAACTATACTGTCATGGTGAAATTCTTCATCTATCTTGAAAGATCATCACAGCTATTTTATTTGCCTTTGGTAGCTCTGTGCTTCCCAACTCATTGAGTTTTTGCATCAGGATTACTCTCATTTAATATCATCTGTAATAAGATACCTAATTATTCAACTTAAGAGACACATCTTTCGGTGAAAAGTTCTTTGACCATGTGAAAGTACATGCATCTGTGTAATGCTTGATATACAGTAATTGTAATCTATTTTCAGCTTGACAGCTGTAGGTTTCTTACTTCTTGTATTTTCTTCCTTTCTTTTTCTTTTACAGGTGAACAGTGTCAACTGGAATGACTATGCCAATCGGGCTTTTACCCTTGTTGAAGGTCCCTTTATCATTGCTCCACTTGCTGAAGATGACATAAAGGAGGATCCAAATTTGGCCTTTGAGCTTATCATACACAAAGAGATTAACAGTTCTCGCAATGCTTACAGGTGTGGTGTGACATGGGGAGGGCTTGGCTCATGTGGTGGTAGTGGTGGCAGTGTTTGTAGTACAATGGTCAAATTATGGTATTGGCTTAATTTTCATGTTCAGAAAGTATACGTTGAGAAATAATCACTTGGGTGTTAATATGTACAAAATTATCCTCTATCCCAAACTGAAATTTTGCAGTTTATTAGCTTATGTTATGGTCAATCATAAAAAAATGAATACAGTGCTAGATGATCATACTTGATTAATAATGTGAGTACTTATTAGCTATAAGTTTCACCTCTTATTATTGTGTAGAATAACATGAGGGTATTTTCTGCAGCCTTCTGAGGTCATGCACAGAAGATGAGGCCAAGAAAGCATATGAGGCATACCGTAAAATCCTGGTGCCTCTTGTGGATTCCTGTGGAAAGGAAGTTCTCTGCCACAATGTCTTGCAAAAGATATTAGACTTCCACCGAGAACACACATCGTGGCATGTGGCACACATCACTACACACTTTGGCTTCCTGGAGGCTCTCAAGAATGAGGAGGTGCTTAGGTGAGGTGGGAGAGGCACCTTGTTGCATTGTGTGGTGGCCATGCATGAGAGAGATTATTTGCTGCCTGAATGGTTTTTATCAAAAGAATTTGTTTTAGTCTTGAGTTAATGATATCTTCCTTACCTGTTTATTTGCCATTAATTAAAAGAGGTTAAATTTTTGAAGAAAAAACATACATCACAGATTTGACAGTCTATCTGAAGTTATTAGCAAAATACTTCACTGTATGACAACTATGTCTGGCAAGGAGGTGATAGTATATAAACTGTCAGTGTAGAGGTGGTGCCAGGTTAACTAGTAAAAGTCAAAGGGGTCAGTAAATTGAAGGTTTTAAACAAAGGTAGCAAAGTTTGCTGACCCAAGTACATTGTTGATTTGGTTTAGGTGTTGACAAAATATTGGTCATATTAAAGTATGTAGTAGAATATTAGCAGCAATAAGTATAAGTTGTGTTGCATTTACAAATGCTAGTAAAAATTCTGCAAATATGATCATTGTGAAGGAGCAGAAATTTGGCTCTGTGGAATCATGAGGTGTCTCTCCAGCTATCTCAATGTGCCTGAGGCAGAGGAGGGGCTCTATCCTCTACATGTGGCTGTTGAGAATGAGAGTGAGAAGATCATTGCAGCACTCATGGCAGCTGGGGCAACACTGGATGTGACTGATGCAAAAGGCAACACTCCCTTGCATGTGGCAGCCACTAAGTCTGTTGCAGTGATTCAGGTGAGAGAGAGAGAGAGAGAGAGAGAGAGAGAGAGAGAGAGAGAGGAATCTTAATTTCATTTTAAAAATTAACATATATTATTATTTGTACATACTAACTTGTACATTTCAGTAACTTCATTTAATACATTTTTCCACATTTAAAAGCTCACCACCACTCTTATCCACAGGCTCTTAAGGTCAAGTTCCATACGGTTCTGAACAGAAAGAATCATGATCAAGAAACACCCCTTCTCTTGGCAGCTCAGTGCAGTAAACTTGAGAACATCAAGCACCTCATACAGATCGGAGCCAATGTGAATCATCATGAGGAAGTGGTGGATCCTTCCACCAACCCCTCATACTGGGAAAAAGTAGAAAAGCTGTGTCAGTCCAAGGATGTCAGCTCAAAGGTAATAAGTACTTTCTCATCCTCCTTTTTATGTAAGGGAATCACATTGTTTTTTGATGAGTGGCCAGCTTCTGTACTTTCTATGTTATAAGACTGAGGAGTTTAACCTGTGATGTCCATTTTGCCTTCCAGAATTGTAGTGTAGCTTTGATACTGGGTAATGTGCCAACTCAAAACATAGTGAAACTACACCTTTTCACCCTCAAATTAAAACACCTGAATTTCAAATTAAACCAATGGGGAGTTTTCGGAACTAAACCACTAGATGTCGTTGGTACTCATCTAACTGTAGGAAAGAGAGCTAAAATATTGTTGTAGTAAATCCCAGGTGCGTAAAGATCCATAGAACATTGATCATCATGATACTATTGAAATGATGTATCGACTTTTCAATATCCGGTTTGGATAATATTGAGAGAATGTGGTCAAATTTATTTATTTTTTTTGTGTGATTATTGAGTAAACTGCTAGCATTATCTTAAATAAAGCATATTACAAGTATAAAAACTATTGATTTGAACAATGAAAAAAAATAAAAAATCACACTATATTATATAGTATGACACAACCTACTCAGTAACATTGTGATATATGGCTCTATTTTTTTTTTTTTTTTTTTTTTTGTGGGGATTTTAGCATCCCTCTCACAAAGCGAGCGACAAGGCAAAGTAATTGAGAACCAAACAAACATCTCTCAGGCAATCCTGCTGCTGCTGTAGTGTCCAGCTACCGTAATCCATTGCTTAGGGCATAGTGAAGATGGGCACTGCAGCAATATTCAACTTCTTGTCCAACAACGTGTTTCTTAAGTTCAACCAGCGCGGCTGAGTCAGGTGTTTGTTTTGGTTAGAGATACAGCATTACTATCGCCAGGACACTCGAGTTGGCAGTTTTTTTTTTAAATTGCCGTTTCCATAAACTAGGAAGGAGATCTATGTAATTTGGACTTTTGACTGTCACAGAAATGTTGCCTTTATGTTTACTGTCGTCTAGATTAAGACGTTTCCAATCAAGAGTATATTCATTTGGAAATCTTAAGATGACCAAATAAATCTAAATGCCGATTCACTAGAAAAATCAACTTTTATACATTTGTTCATGAAAAGAGTTTGATTTTACTTGTGTTACTACTTAGAAGGGATTACGTAGAAAAATATATTATATAAGCCCATTGCATCTTCATGTAAATAGAATAACACTGTAGATGTATCTGATATTGTTTGTATGTGAGAGAAGAATTTGTGTCTGTGCTGCCACCTGGTGCCACTAGTTCTGAAAACTCCCCATTGAATCCAAAATTAACATACATGATTTTCAAATAAAAAAAAATGTTCATATTTATTTTGAATTAAAGCAACCTAAGTTCAAATTAAAGCAACTGAAGTTTAAATTAAAAACAAGTGGAATGCAGTTTGTATTGCTAATACTATTTCAGCCATCATACCAATGCTGTGTCTGAAAACTTCATGTCCAGAAATATTTTGATGGTGTGATGCAGCTACAGGGTTATAATGGAATGTTTTTGTACATGTAATTTTGTATACAAACAAAAGAAATGATCATCACATAATGCATCATGTTTTTGTTTCCATCATTTTTCATATGAACACCTAAAGAATATCTATTTGTTTATTATGGAACTTCAGTTTTTTTTCTTATACAAGTATAGCATATGTACTATTATTATTGTCATGGAGAATGAAGGTTACATTATTGTACTCTGCTAGCTTACATGTCAGCACTGTGTCTGAAACTATGCACGTGGTATATTCTTTAGAAATACTTATTACTATTAATAAGAAAAAAAAAAAAAAAAAAAAAAAAAAAAAAAGCAGAGCAACTTACCTGTTGCATGATATGCATATTCTTTTGATTGCTTAGTGTACTTTACTAATTATATTTTATTTACAGGATTTGCACAAAGGAGGAAACTTGCTCCACTGGGTAAAAACAAGGGAGCTGTGTGACCTCTGTCTTGATATTGGCTGTGACCCAAACCTCTTAAATTCCTTGCATCAGACGCCCTTACATGTGCTGGTGAGGATTTGTATGGCACAATACATTTAAATACCACAATTATATTGCACATAGATAACCACTCTCTTCTTATTGCAGCTAACTCTGGCCATCAAGTAACTGTTCACTAACAGCTTGTCCACATACAGGCTATTTTATATTTCTTTCCTCCTTGATCTGTGATTGAATGGCCAATATAACTTACTGCAAAGTACCTCATGTGGCAAAGATAGATTGATTGTTTTAATAGTGACCATAATAGTCATACTAAAGAGGATTTTTTAATAGTCTTACACTTTCAGGTACTGCGGAACAGAATGCAGTGCATTGTGACCTTACTGTGTCGGGGGGCAAAGGCAAATTGTGCTGACCAGGAAGGCATCACTCCCTTGCACATGGCTGCAGGACTCTGTTCCACCACCCTTGTTCAGGTTGTGAAAGACGACATTGTAACTCATAATGGTCAAACAGTGTTTTAATCAAATCAAATCATGTTTTTCTAGTAAAGAAAACACATCTTTAGCAGGGTGCTGCTGAAAGGAAAGTAGAGCAAAGATAATAATGATGATAAAATCTCTTGAATTGTGTGCCCCCCCAAATTTCACTATAATATAAGCAAATGTTGTGAGATTTTCTTTTCCATCTTCTAATCATTCAGAGGTGTAAAGCTTTAGGTAAACTTTGACATTGCATGCTTCTTGCAACTTTCTGCCACCATTATTTCATGACAAGAAAAGTTAAAAAAAGGGGAAATTGGTTTTCTACAGGCGTTTATTGTCTTTGGAGGAGAAATAAATGCTGAAAACAAGAGGGGAGAGACACCAAGACATCTGGCAGCGGCATGTAAGGTGGAGGACAAGATGAAGGCCTCTGAGCGGGACAGAGTGATCTACCTCTTGCATACAGTTGGTGCTAAAAGGTGAGTGAGGCTGGCTTTTTCCTCTTTGTATTCACTGGGAGAAACAGTTAAAAAGAAATTCACGTAGGAGATGTGTAATGGCATGTAGGAAATGTTGAGGAGGAGGATGTGGTAAAATTTTTAGATTGAAATTTTTTCACTTTTTTTAAGCAAAGGTCCATTCCAGTATTAAAAAAAAAAAAAAATTGCTGTTAAAAATTTTCCTCTAATATTATATATGCGTAAATCATAAAAAAGTAAGGGAAGCATATTGATATAAAAAGTATATATTAATAAAAAGTGTGTATTTTTAGGGTCTCAGTTTTTTTTTTTTAAGTGAAATATGGTTGTTATCTATGCACCACTCCTAAAAAAAAAAATATACATGTGCACAATGATTCTTCTTTCAATGAGGAATATATTTCAATTACCAGAGGAAAATATTTAAATTGAAAATTTTCGCTTTTCAACAAAGGCCTATATGTGTACCAAAAATAGAAAAAATTTTGTAATTAAAAATTTTTCTCTAAGAATACAGATGCATAAATCATGAAAAGTAAGAAAAGAATATTAATATATAAAGTATATATCAATAAAAATAGTTTTTAGTATCTTAATTTTTTTGTGTGAAATATGGTTACATACTACTCCTAAGAAGTCAAAGGAATATTTTTCATATGTACAATGGTTTTTCTTAAAGTAAGGAACATATAATAATCAGATGGGGTGATATATTTGTTTTGAGCACCTTTTTCATAATTTATATATCAATTTGTACTGTTTACCCCATAGACATCTGTACCTTGAAGTGGAGAAGTTTTTATAAGTGAATCAAAGAGAGGATGATAAGAGATTCAGAGAAGGAACCCAACATAATACAGAATACATCAAGAAAAATTGTGCAATTTTTTTTGAGCTGCTTTCAGAATGAACAAGCTGAATAATATCTCTTTTGTGGGTCATGGTGCAGGTGTGCTGTGAAGCTTGCAGCATGTTCCGATGGCTGTGTGGAGGAAGGAAACTTCAATGGTGTGCCTTTGTATGAGAAGCCTCTCCTCCGCTCTCGTTGGGTTATGGATGAGCAGCTATACCGCCGACAAACTTCTGAATCTATAAGGTGAGCTGCAGCAGCCATAATGAGGGAGTGACTGCAATGGCTTACTAACTTGTCCTGACAGTACAACTCACTGACAATGAATTGTTTATTTTCATGTATTGATGTCTAAATGAGATTATTAAAATGTCTGTATTGATATATGAGTGCATTATTGCTTCGGTAATTGCAAATGAAGATTACTTACTAGTTCATCAAACCACATTTATTACATGTTTTAAATAATAACGATGCTTTTCCTCTCATACGAGTGTAATTAGTCTTTATATTAACTTTTATCTTTAAACTGTGACATTCTGCCCTGTAATCTTACTTCATGATGAAGACGTACTACTCTTATTATGAAGCCTTTCAAGGACAAAACTGTGCATCATGTGATTAGTGATGTAAAAAGGAAGAATGGACTATATTACTGTAATTTCTTTCTTTATGAGGCATTCAAGTCCTGAAATTGTAATCTAGAAACATTTACCCCAAATTTATAATTATATTTGAAATTCTTTTGTCAAATGGCATTTTAATATGTTGCCTTTTTTTTTTTCAAATGCATACATATAACAGCTTGGCTCATCTTCTGGCAATCAAATTTCTTTCAGATGGCAGTTGGCTAACCGAAACCACCTGCAACGGACGGGCCGTGTGTTATGCCTGGATGGGGGCGGCATCAAGGGCCTCGTGATGACCCAGATGCTCTTTGTGCTGGAGGAGGTGCTGGGTCGTCCCATCCAGGAGTGCTTTGACTGGATCTCAGGAACTAGTACAGGGGGTTTTCTAGCCCTAATGCTCTGCATGGGTAAGGACTTTGTTCCTTCTGGCTGATGAGGACAGGAAATTCTTGGATGTGTAGCAATGTGTTTACTTGTACAGTAAATCCAACTTACACATAAGCAAGGATGATAAAGACAGCTGAAGTCACTGTGCCTGGTTGGTCTCTCAGACCATGAGAGTTGACCTTGCCATTGCTTAAAGCTATATTTGAAACAGTTGAGCAAAATTTCTGAGTTACTTATTTAACAGTATAGCAGCTTGATTTGAAAGATGTACACAGAAGAAACTGGCAAAACTTTGAGTAGTGTACTGAAAGACTGAGCAAATTTAGGTGTTTGTATACTGTATGTATACATAAACACACAAAGGACAACATATATTTTTCCATCTATTTATTTCTATATTTCTTGCAGGAAAGTCTGTGCAAGATGTGCAGTCACTTTACTACAACCTGAAGGAGAAAGTTTTCGTGGGAGGACGTCCTTATGAGGCTGGCCCACTTGAGGAGATACTTATCAAAGAGTTTGGGGAGGACACAGTCATGAGTACCATCAAGTCTCCCCGAGTTATGGTCACTTCCACTCTTGCTGACCGCCTGCCTCCTGATTTGCACCTCTTTCGCAACTATGAGTCCCCAATGAGTGTTTTGGGTGAGATGAATATTTGCTTTGGTTATTCTGTAGTGACTGGTTGTATATGACCATCTAGCTGACAGGTGCTGTTATCTGTAGTGAAGCAAGTAAAGTTAATCTTGATTCTGGGCTCAGTTTCAAAGCTGGAATGTGAAGTTCTTAGTCTTAGTTTTTAAAGCATGGACACTGCAGGTCACCCATTTATTTGATACTTGTTTACACTTGTTGTAGGAAACAAGTATTTAGAATAGAATAAAATTTTATCATCTTTCAGGTATGCAAGAGGACAGTGTCTTCATGCATACTCATCCACCTGACAAACAAAAAATATGGCTGGCAGCTCGGTGCTCTGGTGCAGCTCCCACTTATTTTAGGTAAGCCATCCTCTTCACTTCACTTAATATCATCATCATTTTTTTTTTTCAACATCTATAATAGCTACTTAATGGGCTAATGTTCTTTGAATATTAGTTTGGTATATGTGTGCTCATTTATGTATTTGAAGGAAAGTTGGTATCTTTCAGTTTATTATTTTCATGTTTTTACATTCTGTGTGAAATACTAAAGAAGCACACTTACATGCAAAATAATGATGCTTCTGGTATCATTTTGTCATAGTCAAAATTTTGCTACAGGAACTTTTTAGTAGTGTCATTTATGCTATCTAGGTTTTCCAGTGTTTCACAGTGTTCAGAATGTATAACTCCTATATGAAAGGTATTCAAAGAGTACTTATCTCAAACAGGAAGCTGTAAAGGAAGTATTCCTGAAAGGAAATCTGATAGAGTTTGGAAAAATTGTATCCATGTGTGTGTGTGTGAATTTGTCTCAAAATCTGATCACTTATTCCATGGCTTAAGGTCAGCCTTTCCACAAAAGGTGAATACTTCATATGATAATGATGATGACACGAACATTGATTCTTATATTTTGTTCACTTTCCACATAACACTTACTTGGCATGATTTCTCACATTCACTCATCTCCCAAACACTACAGCTTTCAAGCCTCCTTCATTCAGTCTCCTCCCCTTGGAGCTCCATCGTCACAAAAATAACACGTCAAAATACATATCTAATTTGTTAACATGCATATAGAGGATACTGTTACTTAGTGTAGAACATGACCTGGGAATTAATGTAACTACTTTCTTGGCTGTGGCAGGACAGTTAAGAAAGAGGATGGCAGTAAGAGAGTACATCAGTCCTCTGGTGACACTTGGTAATTATTAAACCTGTCTCACATCTGATCCTGTTTTGCAGAAATTACCACAAGTATAACCTCTGGGATTTGTTGCCATAAAAAAAAAATAATAATAATAAAAAAAAAAAAAAAATGCTGCATGTGGCTAGTTGTTTTCTTGAAATTCTTTGGCCTGGCATGACTTTATGTTTGGGGGAAAACTTATCCTGCACCTAATACACCTAATGCAGTATAGTGGTAATATTAACCTATTTTCTAAAAGTATTAACAATGTTGATGTACAGTATCTGGCATAAGAACGCACTTGAATTTGGATTGTTGTTGATCAATGGAGATGGTTGACCTGTTGTGCTACTTCCATAACAGGCATGTGGGACTCATGCTCTGCAGTTGTTCTGGAGAGGAAAACAATTCTCATAATGCTTGAATCTGCTTGGTGATGGGTAAAATACTATTAAGGAGCATATTTCTGAAAAAAATAATCTTACTTGTCTGCCTATATTTATTACTTTGCATTATGTATATGGGGATATATAGTAATAAAAATAAGCTATAAGACTGGAGAAGGAACTAAGGTTTTAAAACCACAGGGAAGACATTAGACCTAATTGTTGTGACACGAATGAGAATGTTTGAAGGAATTGCATTATGTAAAAAGTTGATTACCAAGATCATTTTTCTTAAATAGTGTATAATAAACAGTAGGCACCAATAAAAACTACAATGTATGTTTTTGCCATATATTCCAGGGAGATGTCTGTTTGTTATTTCATTATTCATTTGATGGCATTGGTAAACCACAGCAAGTATCACTAGCAACACATTAGTTAACTATGTAATATTTCAGGCAGGGGTTGAGGGAACTGTAGGGAAATAAGTTACAAAGAGGTAATTACAGAAAACTTATTTACTAGACACCTGCAAAAGATGGCAGAAAGGTGAATAGTTGATTCTAGTGCCAGCTGTGTCTCTTTTGCAGTGCCAGTGAAAAGTTCCTAGATGGTGGACTAGTAGGCAACAACCCCATACTGGATACCCTGACAGAGATAGAGGAGTGGAACATGGCAGTGAGGTCAAAGGGAAGGGAGTCTGAAGTTTTCACTCCTACAGTGGTTGTTTCCCTCGGGTGTGGAAAGCCCCCAGTAATGTTGGTAAGCCAAGTTATGTTGGTTGTTTGCTGGTTGTACTATCATTGCTGTATATGAACAAGTGGTATGACGTAAAAAGACCAACAAATGCCAAGTTGAGTTCATTTTGTTTTTTCTGGGTGACGTTGACATGCAGCTGTGCAGTGGTTACCTGTTTGTATACTAATGTGCAATGATGGTATGATGTGGAGATATGCGACAGATAGATACCTGCCTTTATGCTGTTCATTATATCTGATTGCATTTTGCCCAAGGCATGTTAGATACTTGAATTTGCCTGCCTCTGTGGCACAAGTCCATTTACCTCATAGGAAATAATGTATGTAATCACATTAGCGAGAGAGCATATATTCAGTGTCTCTTGGATGTTTATATTTGTCTTAAATGATTTTTGCATTGTCAAAACAAGTGTTAGGTAATCTGATTATATCATCATCCATGCTTATGAAATTATTTTGTTCCAAGAAAAAGCATAGCTTCCATTTTTAAGTTTACCCACAACCCTTCTTCCTCACAGGTCGACACAGTGGATGTGACCATCCCTAGTTTGATGGATGTGCGTAGAGGACTGCAGGCCATGTACAACCTGTTCAATGTGTTGGTGGAACAAGCCTGCAGCTCAGAGGGTCGTGTCACTGACCGTGCTCGTTCCTGGTGCTCTACCCTACATGTGCCATTCTTCCGCTTTAACCCTCAGCTCTCTCAAGACATTGCCTTGGATGAGCATGATGATGAGTGCCTCATGAGGATGATGTGGGAGACCAGGGCATACATGAAGTCCCAGGCCAAGGTTCTTACCCAACTGAAGTCTCTTTTAGTTGAATCTGACACTATCCATCATCCTACCCCTTTGAGAGTCAGGAGGAGGAGTTCCCACACTCCACATTCGTCATCTGCAGATGCTCCAGATACCCCTCACAAACTGCTGTCAGAAGGCAACTCTCCTGAAGAGGAGGTTAGCTTCCATTCTACACTTCTAGACTGTAATGTAGAGAGCAGTGAACGGGTGCTCCTAGAAGAAGAAGCCTCACCAAGTCACCCTCCTACTCCAGAACCTCTAATCTCTCCAGACTATGTGTCCAGCAGTGAGGCACCATGTTCTTCCCCAGAAGAGGCCTGTGAAGGCTCAGAAAAGACTCCTTCGTCTGAGAGTCCTCTTGACCCTGCCACCAGTAACATGGGCTGAGCTCTTACATCTGCTATGCAGTTCTCTGTTGCCAAATTTCTATTGTAGCCTGATAACTTTAAAAGTCACATGAATTAGAATTGTGTTAAGCTTCAGCAGCTATATAATTTGGGGTATAATTAAACAGCATTTTAATTTAATTTTGGGCATAAAGAAGTGCTTGGTTTGAATTAATTGTAGGATTATTGTGCATTTGCTTATGTTCTTATTCTGTATGAATCTAAAAGTCTTAAT
Source organism: Scylla paramamosain (assembly GCF_035594125.1). NCBI lineage: Eukaryota > Metazoa > Arthropoda > Malacostraca > Decapoda > Portunidae > Scylla > Scylla paramamosain. Next base: position 13,626,997 of record NC_087180.1, on the reverse strand, counting down.
TATATTGCCCTCATCTTCACTTCTTTTACAATCAAAAACTCGTCCCCAAATAATATGATATGGGACACCTAGACAGCTGTACCCAACTTTGCTGGTTGGCTCTGACAGGTGATGGGATATACAGCATTGCAGGCTGTTACTCTGCCCTCCACTCTGGAATCATGATTGCTCACATGACAGCTTGAAGGGTTACAAGTCTATTCTCGTATTCCATGCAAAAAAAAGAGTTGAAGATAAAGCACTTTGCTTTTGAATTATTTAAATGGGATTTCTTTATAACACTTATTCAAACAGTTCAAGAACTGTCTTTCACTTTGCAGCTCCTTCCTTCCTTCCTTCCTAAATCCCCATGTGATCAAAAGGTGTATCTATTTCAAACCCTTTCAGAACTTGTCTATCTACCTCATGCTAATAGAAGGCAGGGAAATACTCCCCCAAAAAAGGAAGCAAAGTGGTATTAATTATTGATTGCTTACAAGATATCCGCCCACAAAGGACTCCTAAGTTAGTAATATGCACATCCTTATTTAAGATATGTATAAGAATTATTATTAAGCCCTGGAAGCTTTTCCTTTGTACTTATGGTCTCAGTGGCCATCTTCTTGAGATGCAAGAAGGGCAGGTAATTTACATTTATAAGTAATTTAATATAAAAGCTTCAGATATTATTATATTACCTTTATAGCCGCTTTAAGTGCTTAGTGTATAAGATTGCATAAAAGGTTTATTTTTCTCTTTCCACTCTGGTCACTTTCTGGAGGTTAGCTGATAACTATTAAGTTTTGTGCCACACACCAGATCATACAAAGCTTTGCAAGAAAACCAAAGCTATTCATGACACTCATCCATTAGGTCAAAAATGCTCAAAATTTACCAGACTGTTCTTGGGTATTTTTACATGTTTTGGTGCCTTCAGGATTATAGTAATAGTTTAAGAAACATTTCACATTGTGAGTGGGAAGAAAACATTATGAAAACTCAACTTATCATCTGTGTGGTGTTTAACAAAATCCTAATGAAAGCCCAAAGCATTTAAGAATATGAAACTATAGCTTAAACAGTCTAAACTTTCTCATACAGACATATGACATACAAAGAGAATACTTCCGGTTTAGCAGATAAGGATTACCAAGTTGCCAAGATTCATGAGACTTTTTGGATATGTCAGTTTTTTGATAACAGCTATTGTTGCTACCTTTGTATGTCATGAATCATCTATCGTGTTATGCAGCTGGATGTAAATATAATATTGTGAATGATAGTGAAGGAGGACTGCCAAATGTGAGGTGACATTATGAGCCTCACAGCCATGACCTCCTTCTTTGGATGTATTTTACTCATCAGTTTTACTTTGCTCTTTGATTCTACAAGTAATACTATGCTGCAATTCAGTGCGGTTGCCAGCTTTATTTATTCATCCAGCCTGGCTTGCTATAACTCTTCATTTTCTCTTTTCCTTTGGTGTCTAGTCTTGTATGTTTCCACACATCATTTTGTCAGGGAAAGTAATACTACAGAACAATGCAAGTATTATTTTAGGTAGTTCAGTGTCTGTTACATTTTCTTAGTCAGTATCTTGTTATTTAGAAGGTTATTTTTCAAATCTTATGTTATTCCTTAGAATCAGGAAATTATATATATATATATATATATATATATATATATATATATATATATATATATATATATATATATATATATATATATATATATATATATATATATATATATATATATTACACACACACACACACACACACACACACACACACACACACACACACACACACACACACACACACATACACTTATATAAATTTACTTATTTATGAAACTGAAGCAACTAACATTTTGTTCCTGTTGAAATTGCTGATATTATTATTATTATTATTATTATTATTATTATTATTATTATTATTATTATTATTATTATTATTATTATTATTATTATTATTATTATTATTATTATTATTATTATTATTATTATTATTATTTTGTGTGTTTTTTAGGAGTTACCAAATATAATATTGTGTGTGTGTGTGTGTGTGTGTGTGTGTGTGTGTGTGTGTGTGTGTGTGTGTGTGTGTGTGCGTGCAGGCGTGCGTGCGTGCGCGTGTGTGTGTGGGGTGATGTAGACACATAAATGTATGTGTGCATGTGTGTTGGTGAGTGGGAACTACTACATAAGATTATGCTCAAGTTTGGCAATCCAAAGTTTCACAAGTATAGTACATATAGGAATATATGGAAAATGCACTTCATGTATATACGAGTATGATGGATACTTTCATGTTGTTACCTATTTAAGAGAAAAATAGTGCATACTATTTATTTACTCAAATCTTCAGTAGCATGAAAGAATAGTCCCCAGCTAATTTTCTACATCATTAAGCTACTACTGTTGAACCATGTGTGAAGTATTATAGGTATATGAAATTCTCTAAATGCTGCCATCAGTTCAGTTTGTTGTTACTCTATTGAAAATGCCTCAGACATCTGGGTATTTTTTTGAGCATCTCTTAAAAGAAAAATTCAGACATGCTATTAAATTCCTAACTTTTAAGTCATTGTGATATTTGATTAGTTTTTCTTTATGATAATGTGCACTTAATTGTTGAATTTGAGTACATATTGTACCATCTAGTCATTATTATGCAATAGGCAAAACATTAAGATAGGTACATAAAAAATAAGAAAGATTGGAAGTTTACGATAGAAATAAGGAGTTTCATATGACTGACAGCAATATTTTGCTTATAGCATTTCAATTCTTCAAACATTTGAAAACTAATTTTAGTATCTCATTTAATGGGTAAGAATGTCAACTGATTTGTAGTAGTATCATTATTACAAAAAAAAAAGTATATATAGGCATTAGACAAGCATTATTTTACTGTTTGTTTTCATGTGAGTGGCTTTCAAATATATAGGTTTGTTGCTATTTGTGTGCTGCAGCCATTTTCTTAGAAACAAATCTAGATGCACACTTACCTCTAAAAGACATGTAGAACTTCTATATTATAAAAATGTATCATGAAAATCTATCAAACTGTGCTGTGAATCAATAGCTTTGTTTTTCAAAATTATGAGAAAGGTATATTTTTCTGCCCAGGGATGTTGACTGTACTCATACAGGTAACCATTACATGGAGGAATGGCATTTACAGTATGTGTAATTGAACAAACTGCTTTCAGATTTTCCTATAAACTAGGATTTGGAGCTGAGGTTGATAATTTAAATGTATGAAGCAAGCATAATGTAAAAAAAGAAAAAAAACAATGTAGTACTACACAGTTTTGTTTCCTCATTGGTCAGCCTTTAAAACTAAAGCTTTTAAAAACTAACAAGCTAACAAGCAAAAATTATAGTTTCTCACTTTGCTTCTGCATAGCTGCAGTAGAAGATATGTACTCATCATTCCTTTAGACTTGCTGTTTTACATCAATTTAAATATTAGTGTGAGTGCATCAAAGTTAGTAATTCTGTAGAAGCATTAGTATTTGCTTCAAGGAAGTTTTTGAAATGCATTTGGATCCATAAGAATAATTGTTGTGCTCCAATGTTTTCTTGTTAAGTCAGTTTTTCACTTACTAAAAATACAACAGTTTTCACTCACTAAATATATAAAAGTTTTCACTCATTAAAAATACAAAACAAGAGGTGTGATTATAAAGTTACTGAACAGCAATAGTACTTTCAGTAGATAATATGGTGTGCAGAATGGAGTTACATGTTGACAAAGGGCAAAACTATTTTATGGTTTATACCTGCAGTTAACTTGCTGTATCTAAACCTGCAATGGCATATCACTGAGCAAACTATGTATGGTGGTAATTAATGTGTGCATTTTGCAAATTCAAACAAGATGAAGTGCATTTACCTATCTATACATCAGCCTGAGATCTTCCATAAAGGAGGGTAGCAGAGACAAAAATATCATGTTTCATTTCACTGCAAGGAATGAAGATGCTCCATCCCTCTTAGATGGTGGTGGTGTACATATTCTTTCTTCCCAGTCACACAGTACTGACAGGTGGTTTCTACTTGTCAAGGAGAGAAAAACTTTCTTATAATTATGTCATAAATTATTTTACAGTTCTTTAGTGTGCCAGTAAAGAAGTTTCAAATGAACTAACAAAGAACTAAAGTATAAATTTATGCATTTCATACTAAATTATTATATAAGGAATATTTCTGTGTTCTTTTTTTCTTTTCTTTTATAAGTTAAATGAATAACAACTGTAATTGATTGATGGAAAAGATAACTGTGAAATGATGCTTCTTGGTGGTGTAGTACAGAGGAGAACAGCTCCTACTTGAATAATGCCAAAGCAAGTTGGTGAAAATTGTGGACAAGCATGAGATCACTGCCACATTTATGTCTTGTCTGCTGACACTGACAACTGGGAGTGCCAAAATATTCAGGAATAACTTCAGTTACATTCATGAAGACATTCAAGTAACAAATTGTGCCATCCAAGTGATATTTGGTACAACAGCAAGTTGAGTCATCTGGTGCCACATCCTTTGCAGCCAACCCACCCCATGTATTTAGATGTGCCAAAGAAGTCTTATGTATCATTAATTTGTAATATTCAAACATTTTTTTCTTTCTTTTTTTTCAAGTCTGTTTAGAGGTGTTTCTAGGATTAACTAAAAATGAATATATTCTTGTCTCTGTAAATGTTTTTAGTGGCATGAAGGTTATGATGTATAGATATTTTATATTTTCGAATTATGAATATTATGTTACTTTATACTATTGAGAAATGACTATGAAAATAGCACAAGACTTCCTATGAAGTGTTCACTAACTGAAGACACAATTAAGAATGAAATATTTGCTATAGAGCTAATAGATTATGTACAAGAAGAAGACTGGACCAAATTATTTTGATGCCAAGAAAATCTACTATCACTGTCTTTGTGCTTATGCCATGTGCACCAGCATTATTCAGCCAGTAGTGTACAGCCATTCTGTGATGTCTTTATGTTGTGCTTAGAGTGTTCTAAGAAGTGGTGTGGAGCAAGATGGCTGCTTCAGCACTAGCTAGTAATGTGCAGCATGGTCATAGCTAGAGCTTTGTCACTTGTTCACACCGTCACAATCACGATGGCGAGCATTACACATCACAAAAACAGCTGTTGAAAAAAGTACTCTGGGGAAAAATAGAATTACATGAAGCGAATATGGACTGTAATTTTTGTATCACACCTCTTGTATGTATATTTGTTATATTATTTGTTGCACTTAAAATTTTCTGTCAGATAGACATTACTCCATGCCATGTGGTGACCAAGAACCAGTGACTCCTTACACACACATAGTAGTATTGCTAATAGAAAGGCATCACCAATAAACCTTACTTGTTACTTTGTGCATTATAAACATTCCCTGTGTGCTTTTCTCTGAGTTGAACCTTGTCTGTGTTTTGAAATGTTTCAGACTCTAACAAAGGCCTTTTTTTTTTTTTTTTTTTTAAACCACCAGATGAGTTATCATGGGTGTTTTTTCTGCAAATAATAAATCATGAAATCACTCTTGAAAACCCAAATAATAAAAAAAAAAGAGGAAAGGGAAAGTACGATAACTCTTAAAAGTAGTTGAGATAAGGCGCGGAAATGCTTGACAATGCGTTAGCTTACCATGATGAAGTTGCCTGAGCATCACAAGACCATTATGATGACTGTAGTAGCAGATGGCGTTCAGTCACATTCTCCCACTTTGGATGATCCTTTTAACCTTTCTTTGGGAAGTTGCACCTCAGTGGGCCTTTTTCTTGCTCATTTTGTTGCCCTAGGCCATTGGTCCTCTTACACACACACAAAAAAAAAGATGGCTGTGAATTGAGAGTATGGCATGAGGAGTGCGGAAACGAGGGAACGATTTTATGGGTAAGAAAAAGTAAAAATTAATACAAGGCAGTACATTCGTGGTAGGAAGCTGAGCAATCAGCCTGAGTAATTTTCATTGTGAATGTCTTCTCCCAACCTTAAGCCCTATGATCTGCCGGCAGTCTTACAAAACCTGATGCCTGATAAATTCACAGCAGATCAGAAAACTTCATATTGAGGGAAACTACTAAATATACTGGAAGTGAGTGTGGCAGGTTTCTTGAGTTACGACCACGACTGTGTTTTAAAGTTTGTAGACAAGTTTTACATTGATTCGGAAGATTACTCCTACACTACCGACTCTCCCTCCCTCTCTCTCTCTCTCTCTCTCACTCTCTCTCTCTCTGATTTATGTTCATTTAATTTACTTGCATATCCATGATTGCGTTGGCGTTCTGCACATTCCTGCTGCTGTGTGTGCATGGTTGGTGTCCTAGTACCTCACAAGTCGCGGACATCTCGCCGTCACCACGTTCCTAACTCGGCTTCCTGTGTCCGTCACCGTGCATGGGAAGTTGGAGGCAAACATCTGGGTAATGTAGCTTTATATTTCGTGTATTTTTAATCTGATATTTCCTCAACCTTCTGGAGCTAATTTATACTCAAGGTTCAATATTTGTTCAGGATAGTATTGTGACACACGGGCTGAATGTGTGTGTGTGTGTGTCACACACACACACACACACACACACACAAGGTTAGTCACTCAGCGACACATCTCTCTCCCATTTTCAGTGACCCAAAAAGTCAAAAGTAGGAATTTGAACAAAATATTGAAGACAGAAATGATTCTCTTCCTCTTTTGAAGAAGTTTGAGTTTGATATTAAGTCAGTTCCCTTGACTACTAAAAGTCGAGAAAATTAATATTTAGCAATAACGTAAAGTTCCCCCCCCCTCTCTCTCTCTCTCTCTCTCTCTCTCTCTCTCTCTCTCTCTCTCTCTCTCAAATCATACATTATATATATATATATATATATATATATATATATATATATATATATATATATATATATATATATATATATATATATATATATATATATATATATATATATATATATATATATATATATAATCCGTTTACGATCCACGATATTCTAAGCGTTACACTGGCGTGAAATTCCATCCAAGCATGAAATTCTATCCCGTACTCTCTTCCCATCTCGTCCACTCCACTTGCTTTAATTTCAGGGTCCATCGTATTGTAAATTATGTGCAGCCTTGACAGGTGAACCAAGCAATTAGTGCCAGCATCTGACGCTGCCTCCCAAGACACTCCAGACTCACCTCTCAAGCACCCCACTTGATTAAGGTTTGCCTCACGAGAAACATGTACCAAGGCACTAATTTTACCGCGGCATGACCGTTGCACATGCTGAAGGCCAGGAGAGGCTTCCAGGTTTACCTTAGCATTCAGCGGGGCAGGCGGGAATCTGAGAGAGTGAATAAGGTAGACCGTTGCCTGTCTTTTAAGCACGAGGGATATAAATCAGGTAAAGGAACAGACTTGCTCTCCCTCCACTGGAACCATGGAGAAGAAGTTTTACGTGGAAAGCAGTCTGCTTCAAAGTAATTCAGGATTGTAAAAAAAAAAAAATATATATATATAATGTAAGAAAAGTTACAGTAGCACGGTATGATTAAAATTTTCACATGAATGCTGAATGTAACTGATGGCGTCCTTTCAGTAAAAGTATGCAAGACCAAGAGTAATAACATGGAGAGAGAGAGAGAGAGAGAGAGAGAGAGAGAGAGAGAGAGAGAGAGAGAGAGAGAGAGAGAGAGAGAGAGAGAGAGAGAGAGAGAGAGAGAGAGAGAGATTGTCACAAGTAAAACCGAGTGACAGGAGGCGAGGGAGGGAAGCAAAGGAAAGGATAGACATGCGGGGGAAGAGAAAGGAAGGGGAGGGCAGGAGATTGAAACTGGGTGGAAGGGAAGGAGAGAGGGAGAGAAGGAGGGGTGGCTGTCTACCCGGGTGACTGGACGGCGGGATTGTAAGGGAGAGAGGGAGGGAAGTGAGCTTTCTGACGTCACCAGAACAAAGGGTATAAGCTTGGCGAAAGTTCAATATTTATGATCGAGCGAGTCTTCGTGGTCATGGTTCAGAGTTGTATGATAAAGATTGTATGGAAATGAGAGGCGCCTGAGAGAGAGAGAGAGAGAGAGAGAGAGAGAGAGAGAGAGAGAGAGAGAGAGAGAGAGAGAGAGAGAGAGAGAGAGAGAGAGAGAGAGAGAGAGAGAGAGAGAGTTTCTAGTGCTCCGAAATGTTGTTCATATTTTTGTGTTTCTACCACTGGCTTTCCTGTCCCCCGAATTGTGTTGTGTCCCCGCCCCTAGCTGGCCGTTGCGTTGTGGCAGGGGTAGCGGCCGGCAGATATGACTTTGTTTTGTTTTGCTGCCCACGTGTGGAAGGGTCTACCTTTATCTATTTCTGTCAATGCTCACGCCCATCTCCGTCATTCAGGCTTATATGCATATCGGATTAAAAAAGAGAGAGAAAAAAAAAGCCTCACCATACACACACACACGCGAGAAAACAATATCCCACACAAGATTATATAAAAAAAAAATCAACATTCACTTTTATCGAGGCGGGAACGCAGCTTTTTGCCCTCAACGACGTGGCGGAAGAGTTTCACACACCGCAATATACCTGGAGGGAGGGAGGCAGGTAAGCCGAGCGGGAGGGAGGCACAGGTGTGGCATGCCTCCGTATTTCACATCTGTTCTCCCAGGAAACTTGCGGCAAGATGAGATCACGCGCCGTACTTGTAATCATGCGGAATTAAAAGATCGACTTTACCGTTCATTTCACTACACACCTGGGCACCAGAATGGGCTGTTCTGGGCTGGGCTGTGCTTGGGGGTGCTGGAGGCTGCTTGGGTGTCCTGGGGTCTGCTGGGATGGGCTGGGCTGTGGTATGGTGTGCTGGGGTGTTCTGGCGTGTGCTGGGGTGGGCTGGGGTGCGTGGGCTGGCCAGTAGAGTCGGGTAGGGGTAGGATAATGTATTCATGAAGGGTATGGCAGAGTGCTTGTAGGAGTGGTGATGGTGGCGGTGAAGGTGGCGGTGTTACGCAGGAACGAGAGGCGTGGAAGAGAGGCAGCGTGAGGGTGATGATGATGAGGGCAGGAAGGAGGGGGATAAAAAGGAAGGGAAGGGAGGAGGGAGAGGAGGACTCAGAGCAATGTAATGGTAAGGTGTTGAAACTAATTATGAGAGGAAATTTTCAAGTGGTCTTGCCTTTATTATCGCGGGCGACTCACCTGTTTTATCGATAATTGACAATGAAACTCACCAAGGTGTAATAGAATCGAATGCTTTGAGAGAGAGAGAGAGAGAGAGAGAGAGAGAGAGAGAGAGAGAGAGAGAGAGAGAGAGAGAGAGAGAGAGAGATACACTACATCTTGAGGGGAGAGTCGTCACTACCTCGTTAAGGGGGGGATAGAAAGGGGGGGGATAACGACCCGAGTCATCCGTGGTTATAGTCGGGTGTGGCTGGGTTATGGTACGACTACCTCCACCTCTTTCCCCTCTCCATCTCCCCCTTCCCTTCCCCTTCCCCTTTCATATCTCGCTACCGTAAACTCGCTCCAATCCAAACAAACCTTATCCATATTCTACTTTCCTTCCCATTTTCCTTTCTTCTAAAATTTTCAAGCCTCTTCTCTTTCCTCTCCCATTTTTTCTCTTCCTCTTCTATTTTTCTATGTACAGTTCTTCACATTTTCTCCTCTTCTACTTCCTTCCTCTCTTTTTTTCAGATTTTCTTCTACTTCTTATTCTTCTCCCGAAAACTTAAATTCTTCTGCCTTTTCTTCTCTTTCTCTTCTATTTCATTCTTCATATTCTCCCCAAAAAATCTCCAGCGATTCTCCCCTTTTCTCTTTTACTCTTTCTGCATTTTTTTTTCTCATTTCTTTCTCTCCTATTCTTTTTTGTTTCATCTCCGAAAATTCTAGTTTTTCTCCCCCTTTTCTCCTCTTCTACTTCCTTCTCCCCTTTCCTTGTCCTCTTCTACTCCATCTTCTCCTACAAAACTTAAATAATTTCTCCTTTAAACTATTTCTCGTCGATTTGTATTTCTTTTTCACCTTCTCCAAAAAAACTTCCATTCTTTTCTCCTTTCTCTTATTTTCTTTTCCCCCCTTCTACTCTTTCTGCATCTTTACACCTTGAAAATTAAAATCTAGTCTTAAAAATTACTCTAATCTAAATCTACCTCACTAATTTTTCAGTGTTATACCTTCCTTTCCGTTTCATTTCTTATTTTTATTAACTTGAAAATTTCCGATCTCTTCTTCCTCTACTCCGTCTGCACCTCTCGGAAAACTCAGATTCCACAGCATAGTTTCTGTTTTTGTTTGATTATCACTAGTATCATACGTCTTTTATTTGTTGATATAGACGGCCCATACTTCTAGAGCAATGTTTTCTGTGAAATTTTTAGGAAAAGCTTTAAGTTCATAGGTATATATTACGTTTTT
>NC_087180.1:13606614-13611614 GCF_035594125.1 Scylla paramamosain | reverse complement strand
ACAAAAGGAAAAAAAAAAAAAAAAAAGAGAAAAAAAAAGAGGGGGTCACAAATAAAAGTTTGTCCACGGCAGAAACTTTTGGTAGAGACCAACTTGTGCGAGAGATCGCCGACGTAGAAACTGAAAATATAAATAAATAAGACAGATTTCACCCATTTCTTAGTCCCTCATAAAGGTTAGCATCACGAAAAAAAATAAATAAAAAAAAAATAAAAACACACCGAACTGGTCGAATAATAATAATAATAATAATAATAATAATAATAATAATAATAATAATAATAAGAATAAGAATAAGCATAAACATAGAAAATGCAAATGCATGGGTAAAAACAATTATCCATTTCTTAGTCGCTTTCAAGTTAGGGTTACCAACAAACAATGCTAAGAGAAAAGGCCGAATTATATATATATATATATAAAAAAAAACGGAAACAAACACAGGAACAGACAGCAAATGAGTTAATAAAACAATTATCATCCATTACCTAGCCACTTTCAAATTAGGATAAGGTAAAAACTCAAAGACAACAACATTAATAACAAACAATAGTAATTGCGTTAAAACAAATAACAAAGGGAAAACATTAACACGGAATTCTTCTGAAACTGTCTCAAAATCCCACTCCAATCGGATGGCGAATTCCGGGCAGACGTCCCTGTGGCGAACGCCTAATGGATTCTTCACACCCGCGAAAATTACCTGCTGACGTGGAAATTTTTTACTTGCCCTTCCCAAAGATGCAACGCAGGAAGTGTGGCGTTCGAAATACAACTACACCCAGAGAGAGAGAGAGAGAGAGAGAGAGAGAGAGAGAGAGAGAGAGAGAGAGAGAGAGAGAGAGAGAGAGAGAGAGAGACAGAGAATGCTTACAAACTAATCCTTATCTATATCACTTGACAAAAAAAAAAAAAATTATTGAAAAAGAAAGTGCGGGGAAAAAATAAAGACAGGAGACTAAGAACAAGAAAATAAATATGAAAAATAATGCTTGGCAGAACAGAGAGATGAAAAATCATAAGACACGAAATATGGAAAGCGGAGCGAGGGTGAATTGTTGTTGTTACCAGTGTTACCAGGGTGGGCAGGTGACCCTTTCTTTCTACCTGTCCATTACCTGTCAATATCCGGTGCTGTTCACTTTGTGTTATCCACATTCATAGATTTTTTTTTTCCACTGATCATCTGTCCTTCTATCTGTCACTTTGTCTTTATTAATATTTTTCTTCACGTCTCCCTTCTCAATTCACTTTCCAACTGTCGACTTTTTACATCACCCTTTCGCGCGAGTTCATAATTTAGTAGAGAAGGAGATATTGAGAAAGTAAAGCAAAACGAAGCAAAGCAAAGCAAAGCAAAAAAAAAAATATATATATATAGCAAAAAATTAAAGTCGTACAAACATAAGTGAGCAAATGATTAAGAAAAAAAGAAAAAAAAAGAAACGTAGAAAGTTGGAGACTGAGAAGGTACTGAGAGAGAGAGAGAGAGAGAGAGAGAGAGAGAGAGAGAGAGAGAGAGAGAGAGAGAGAGAGAGAGAGAGAGAGAGAGAGAGAGAGAGAGAGAGAGAGAGAGAGAGAGAGAGAGAGAGAGACTGGAAAACTGGAAACTGAGGTACTAAAAAAAAAAAAAAAAAACGAAAAGGAAAAAAAAAATGCATGTAAATTGGCAGCCACATAACTTGAGAAGGTATTAAAAGAAATGAGGAATGAAAACGCGAAACAAAAGTAACCTTAAATATTTTCCGAAAGCCGAAGGAAAAGAAGAAAAGTGGGATAAAAATAGAAGTACGCCGAAAGAAAGAAATGTGTGTAGAACTACGTAGAAAAAAATTATGACGGAAACAAGATTAAAATAACTTAATAATAAAACATAAATTACTTGATAAAACATGAAAAAAAACAATGAAAAAAGTAAAACGAGTAAAATAAACATACACACACACACACACACACACACACACACACACACACACACACACACACATAAAAAATTACGTAATATCAAATAGGGTAACACATAAATTAAAACACCAAATTATGACCGAAAAAAAAACAGAAAAAAACACTTAAAAAAACGTTAAAAAGATCCATATACACACGAAAAAAAGACAAAAAAGTAAAATTATGCATTAAAGAAACTAAAAGCTAACAAAAAAAAAAAAAAAAAAAACGAAAATATATAAACACACATTAAACAAAAAAAATCAAAGGATAAAATTATACTGGAGGGAGGCGGTATAAAAATGTTCAGGCGACGCGTCACTGGCAGGCGAGTGTCAGTCAGTGTAGGAAAAGTTCAAATGTCGCTGAAGGCAGATGAGTCCAAATGCATGACCGAAAACGAAAAGGTCAACAGGGTCGCCAGTCAGTCAGTCAGTCAGTTATTAGGTCAGTCATGCAGTCTGTTAGTAGGTCAGTGAGTCAGTCAGTTATTTGGTTAGTTAGTTAGTCAGCCGGTCAGTCATTCAGTCAGTTATTTCCTCAGTCAGCTTGTTAGTCCGTCAATAGTCGGTCAGTCACTCGTTTAGTCCATTGAATCCATCAGTCAGTCATTCACTTTATCCTTCCTGTTTATAGATTAATCATTAAGTCAGTACATCAGTGAATCAGCCAGTTATTCGATTAGTCAGCCAGTTAGTTAGTCAGTTACTTGGTCAATCAGCCACACAACCACTCATTATAGTACTCAGCCAGTCAATCAGCCACTGACTTAATTATTCAGTCATTCGCCAAATCACCCAGTCAGTCACTCTCTAACTTCAAACTGTCGCCAATCAGTCAACAACAAGTCAATCAATCACCAGCATAGTCACTGAGCAAACCAAAAGCCATATCAGTCAGCAAGTCAGCCAGTCAGCCAGTCAGTCAGTCAGTCAGTCATTCAGTCAGTCAGGTGTGTCGGACACTTCATTTAAATTCAGAACCATCGCTACTTCTCCGACGTCATCAAATTTTCTCCCCCGCCTCGAATCTTCTTTAAAGAGTGCGTGAAGGTGTTGGCGAGGAAGGAGGAAGAGGAAGAGGAAGAGGAACACGAGGAGGAGGAGGAGGAGGAGGAATAATAGGGAAGAATGAAAGGAAAAATGAACTGAAAAATAGGTTAGGAAGAAAGAGATCCACTTGTTACGTATATTTTTGTTCCTTCAGCTACTACTACTACTACTACTACTACTACTACTATTACTTACTACTACTACTACTGAGAAAAAAATAATACTTATAATAATGCTTACTAACTCGGCTTCTAATTTGAAAGTCCCGGAATCGTAAAACTAAACAAGGGAAATATTTCAGTCTTAATTCCACATGCAAGTCTTCGTGATAATCTTTAATTGCCGAGGAAATCATTAAAACAAATACAATTTCAATTCGCTGCAATTTTCACAACGAAGTTAATTTTAGGCTGAGGCGGAGGACGTGCTGAGAGGAGAGAGAGAGAGAGAGAGAGAGAGATGAGAGAGAGAGAGAGAGAGAGAGAGAGAGAGAGAGAGAGAGAGGAGAGAGAGAGAGAGAGAGAGGACGCTCATTATTGTGGTCACCGAGGTTTACGACGACGCAGGAGAGAAAAAAGAAAGGGAGAAAGAGAAGGAAGAAGGGAGAGAAAAGAGAGGAGGCAAGAGGAAAGAGAGGGAGCAAAAGAAACAGATGATCAGCTTACGGATGGAGGAGGTACTAGAGGGAGGAGGAGGAGGAGGAGGAGGAGGAGGGAGAGGAGGAGGAGGAGGAGGAGGAGGAGGAGGAGGAGGAGGAGAAGGAAGAGGAAGTACGGAAAGAGAAAAATGAAGAGGAAGAAGGAGTAGGAAGCCGTGGAACAGAAAGAGAGGGAAGAAGACAAGGAAGAGGAGGAAATACAGGAGAAGGAAGAGGAAGATGATCAAGAAAAAGGAAGTTTGGAAACAGGAAAAGGAGTAGGAAAATAAAAAAAAGTAAGATGACAGAAAAGGAAGATGAGGAAGAGAAGAAGGGGAAGGAGATGAGGAAAATACAACGGAACTGTATGAAAATCGAAAGGAAACTAGGATTAAGATAAGAAATATGCGAAAAATTCAATTCTACATCGTCTTTATCTTTCCTCTGCTGTTGTATATTTTTAACCTTCATGAATTTTTCTTATCGCTACTCTACTTCTCCCTTCTTCTTCTTCCCTCCCTACACGGTCGATTGCTCCTTCAGTGACAGAGGGAAAGAGAAAAGAGAGACAAAGGAGAGAGAAAAAAAAATATATGGACCCGTTGGACATTACCTGAGTCATTTTCACAACCCTTTTCCAGCCTCCCTTCCACCAAAATCGCCACCATTTCATAATTTTCAGTATTTTTACCATCCCATCCCGCGTATATCTCATCCTGGCCCCACCATGCTGCCTCATTACCTCACCCTCACCACCACAGCCACCTTGTTTCGCCTTAATACTCAAACATGGCTGGACTGGAACTGTAGACTTCTAGACATAAATATCTTTTTCTTCCTTTTCTTTAAACGCTATACCTTTTACTCTGAGGAAACGCCAAAAATGATCCATGTATTTCTTACTTACATATTTCATAACATAGTATTTATCTTGGTAATTAACTAGCTGTATTATTCACAACTGTTTAATGAATATATAACTTGCTTTTTTTTTTCTTTTCTTTTCGTGTCCTGTTAAAAATTCACTCCTTACTGACTTTTCTGTAACTCAATGTGCATAGGAACGAACTAATAATGAGGTGATGATAGAAAACTACACTGTTAATATAGTAAAAAAAAAAAAAAAAATAACAATATTACATTAACGTATTTAAAAACACTTCGGCTTTTCATTAAACCTTTAAACTTCCAGAGACCACAGAGTTTTTTTTAGCAAGGTTCTCATTTATGCTTTTTTTTTTTCTATTGGTGTTGCAGGACCTTAGTAAACCTCTTATCATAACTAAGACAACACCCTTAAAAAATATTGTAGCGGGAGCCTGTGAAAAGTAGTCGAGAAAAGCCGCTAAAACAGTTGTGAATCGAGG
>NC_087180.1:13599114-13604114 GCF_035594125.1 Scylla paramamosain | reverse complement strand
GGGGCCTCCCCTTGCCAGGTAGGCAGAGGCCACCCTAATGAGCTCAGAGGAGGAAAATCCAGCCAAGCGTTAATTAAAGAGTTTTACCTGTAGAGAGTAAAGATGGTTGGGGTTCATTAAATGGTTAGTACTACGTTTTTCCTTTTTTTTTTTATGCATTCTTTTTATTCTCAGATTTAATTTACTTATTTTTCGTTGCTTCTTTACTTGTTACCTCGTCCTCGTTTAATGAGTTTTTATTTTTACAGCTATTTTGTGTCATTTTTTATTTTATTTATTTTTTTCAATCTTTCGTATTAATTATTTTTTCTTTGCTTATCATTTCGTCTTCATTGGATGTTTATTATGTTGTTAATCTTGGCATTTACTCATTGCTTTTATTCTTTTCATTTCCTTTCTTCACTGTATATTTTTGGTTTCCTCAGCTCTCACGATTAACGGTTTTTTCGTTGCTTCTTTGCGTCTCACTTCTTCGTTAAATGTTGGCTCTTTCGTGAATCTCCACATGAACTATCATAATTGCGACGTTTATTTTATATCACATCTTCGTTGTTATTAAAATATTTATGTCCTCTTTTTTTCTTTTACCACTTTCCTCACATTTACCTGCGCATTAGTCTTTTTATCCATTTTCGTTCTTCTCCACCAGTTACAGAATTATCATTATTTTTTTCTGTATGATATTCTATATTTCTGGACGCTATGTTGTCCAATCACCAAACGTCTATTGAAGAATACCCTTTCATCTGATTTTATTTCTTTTTCTGCGCAGACAAGAACAAACGCTGATGTAAAAAGCCTTTGTTCTTTGCAGCTGTGATTATTCCTTCGTGTCTCTTTCATGTCCATTTCCTTTTAACTTACTTCCGGGTTCCTTAACTTTCATCTTATTCAATTTCAACAGCTGCATCATGTTTTTTCCTCAACAAATTTCGCGTGCGAGATGTTGATGATAGTGGAAGTGAGCACGATGGGGTGTTATGAGCGTGGCTATCGGTAGTGTTGATGTAGTAAAAATAGTAGTGGAAGCTTTGACATTGGTAACAGTTGAAGTAACACGGGGTAAAAATGGCAGTAGTGGTAGTAATTTCATAATAACTATTGGTGATTAGATGCAGTAGCAGTAGCAGTAGTAGTAGTAGTAGTAGTAGTAGTAAGTAACAGAAAAGATCATAAAAAAATCAATCATTACCCACCCACCCACACAAACACACAAACACACACACACACAAAAAAACACAAAAAAAAGGAGTAAAAAACTAAAAATGATTCCTCTACATAAAACACCAGTCCACAATCACACCTTTTAAGCGGACCGCACCACAAAAAAACCCACCCAATACTCATAAATAGGAACCTTTTTTCTTGGTCCTACGTAGTAAAGAAGACGGAGAGAGGGAGAAAAAAAGAAAGAAAAATGGAACAGACGTGTGGAAAGGGAAGGAAAGGAATACAGTGATACGAGGAATTTGGAAGAAGAAGAAAAGGAGAAAAATGAGAATAAGAAATAACGAAATAGCAAGGAAAGGGAAAAGGAGAAGAGCAAATGAGAGAATAAAGATAAACATAAAATAAACATAAATGAAAGAGGTAATAAGATGTGATGGGAAGTCAAACAAACATATAAATGAAGGAGAAACACATGGTAGGGAAAGATAAGAGGAAAAGAGCAGAAGGAAGAGCTAGGAAGGAAAATAAGGAAGACAACACTAAGTAGAGAAAAAGGCGAGGAAGAGCAACAGAAGGAAGAACAGAAAGGGAAAATAAGGAAGACAGAGACCGGCCTCGAAAACAAAGGGAGGTTTGCGTGCGGCGCGAACATCTGACCACCAGTGCTGCCAAGTAAAAAATATCTCTCAAAACCAAGGGAAGACTAAGAGATTAGCTGTTCTTTGCTACCCAGAGAGAGAGAGAGAGAGAGGAGGAAGAGAGAGAGAAGAGAGAGAGAGAGAGAGAGAGAGAGAGAGGAGAGAGAGAGAGAGAGAGAATTCGAAAGGAAACGTACACAAAAGGTTAAAAAATGTTAATCTCCATTAGCTGAACGTCATTTACAATTAGTTTTTTAATAAAGATGAACACTACCATTTATCGTCTGTTCTTACTTTATTGTTTCACATATCAGAGTTCAGTAATGCTGTTTGATACGCGGGAGCTTTCAGTAATTGTATATATGGAATTAAACTTCAGATGCTGTTCGAAAGAATAACATCAATACCACCACCAACATTACCACCGCCCACTCAATATATATATATATATATATATATATATATATATATATATATATATATATATATATATATATATATATATATATATATATATATATATATATATATATATATATATATATATATATATATATATATATATATATATATATATATATATATATATATATATATATATATATATATATATATATATATATATATATATATATATATATATATATATATATATATATATATATATATATATATATATATATATATATATATATATATATATATATATATATATATATATATATATATATATATATATATATATATATATATATATATATATATATATATATATATATATATATATATATATATATATATATATATATATATATATATATATATATATATATATATATATATATATATATATATATATATATATATATATATATATATATATATATATATATATATATATATATATATATATATATATATATATATATATATATATATATAAGAGGATGACATTAACCCTTCCACTGGCATTTCGCGTATCCTTCCTTAATCACAAACTAATCTGAAGCATTTCCTTTTTAGTCTACAAACACATCTAAAAATTATGGTGGCTACATTTTGGAAAATATATACTTTAGATTTTGTTTTAGGTGTATGTAAAGATTTTATACAATGCTTTTTGGCGTTGTCAATTGCTGCGTACCAAAGTGAAAAGGTTAAGATCAACCACCTCAGCTATTTTTTGACTCGGTGGAGTAGCGTTTAGATTAGATTATGTTAACATAAGGACACACTAAATTAAGGAAACTCAATTAAACTAAACTAACGAAGCCCAAGAGATGCCTGGGAATGCTCATCATTATGTGGCTGAAAATGTTAGTGAAACCCATGTATAATGAAGCATAAATAGGCTCACATATCATTGATAGTGTTTTTTTGTTGTTGTTGTTTTATTCTCCTGGTAAAAAAAAAACAACAACAATAAATTAGATAAATAAAAACCGAATTTCCTACTGTAGAAATTCCTGTATTTGAAACACTGACACACCTACACACACCCACCGACACACACACACACTTCAGCTCATCAGTAGCTTAACACTCACCAAGCGAGCCAGGTGGACGAGTTAATTGTGTTTACCTGATCTGACCACCTGACAAAAAGCTAATTACATTGGTGGGGGTGGGGACACTCAAAACGCTTTTATACCACGAGCTTTGCAATGTTGTGTGTGTGTGTGTGTGTGTGTGTGTGTGTGTGTGTGTGTGTGTGTGTGTGTGTGTGTGTGGTGTGTGTGTGTGTGTGTGCTACCCGTTCCAGAATTATCAGGAAAAGCATCACACTATCAATAAAAAGCACAAATCTGTCGACGCTGGCGGCTAGAATAGACAACAAAAGCTTCAATTTGTGCCGCCTCCGTAGCCTCGGTCTGTGCTCTGCGTGAGTTGAATCCGAGCTGCACTTCATCCCTCCATCCCGATGCCTTCAATTATACACGTCTTCCCAAAGCTGCCAACTTTAACACCCTGTGAAGCGCGGCTCTTTCTCTTGTATTCCCGGTGCGCTGAGCTTCACTGCATCACGCATCACTATCACTCTTTCCGTGCTTGCAACGTTGAGTTATAATCGCTTCCTAGGATTATCACATTCCATCGTACTTCAAAATAACAACCAACACATATCAAAGGAAAATGCAAGAGCGAGTCACTGCAAGGATTTATTTGTGCTGATGAGGATTGCTTTGTGTATCATTTCATCCAACTGCAACGTTTAAGGTGAAGAATACTCGTGCGCTCTCGCAGTGCAATAAAAATCACGGTGAGGACCATTCATAGAGCTCGTGGGTGGAGTTGATAAATTCCACTGGGGTTGCGGGGGACGGAAAGGGTTTATGGGTGAAGGTTCCCGTTTCCCTCAGCGGCCACGGGAACGGAGTATACGAGGGGGGGAAGTTAATGTCCTCGGTAGTTACGCTCTGGGAAGTTACGCTGGAAGTTACCTCCTCTCTTCTCTACCCAGGTACTTCAGCGTCCGTACCAGTGTGTAGTTGCAGTAGTGATTGTATAGTTGGTATTCTTGTTGCTTTTGTTATAGTTGTAGGTGTGAAGATATATTAGATCACTCGTGCGTAATTTCAACGGGCTAACTTTTTTTCTTTCTTGAGGGTTCAAGTTAAAGATGAAAGTATTTGATAAAAGAAAGTTGAGAGTTTTAAATTAAATTAAACTCGGAATGAATGAAAATTGAAATAAAAGTTTTGTCATTTCTTTGTGATTCTAAACTAGGCATGCATCTCTCTCTCTCTCTCTCTCTCCTCTCTCTCTCTCTCTCTCTCTCTCCTCTCTCTCCTCTCTCCTCTCTCTCTCTCTCTCTCTCTCTCTCTCGCTTTCTCCCCTGTGACCATTCTTACAAGATTTACAACACAAGGGATAAAGTCTGGAGCCTGACTCTCACTCCAACTCGTGTGTGTGTGTGTGTGTGTGTGTGTGTGTGTGTGTGTGTGTGTGTGTGTGTGTGTGTGTGTACGCAGGCGTTCCAGCACAATGTTTCATTAACAAAATATTTTTCACTGTTAGTCTGAATGGCTTTGTGTTGTTTCTCGCTCTATTTTTCTTTTTTATTTATTTCATTCGACTCCAGTTAAAAATGTGGGACTCAATTTTCCATCGATGGCCCCGCTGCTGGTGGCGGCCTGATTACACGAGGCTCGCCGCTTCGCTTTTCAACCCCTGAAAATAAAGGCTTCAAGG
>NC_087180.1:13589114-13596614 GCF_035594125.1 Scylla paramamosain | reverse complement strand
CTATTTCGTATTCTGGGTTTAAGTTTTTCCTCACATTCCTGTCGATGAATGGGCGCCCGTTAATCAGGACAGTTTCAGCCGCCCGCGCCGCGCACACCACATTACATAATTAAACTTGTCATTCCCATCTAAGGCAGCAGTCTTTGGTCGGACTCAATTCCTCGAACTTAATTAGAGTTACCCGCAATACCCCAGACGATCTCCACTTCACTACTCCTTTCCCTTCCTCTCCTTCTCCTCCTCCTCCCGTCTCTTCCTCGACCACCACCAGCACCACCACTACAATCAGGTCGCAGACATATACAGCACCCTAACTTTGACTCTCACTCCCATTCAGCCCAAGGAATAAAAGAAAAAAATCATACAACACAGAAAGAGGACGAAAGGAAACGAAAACCAAGCGGGACTCACATTATGACTGACTGTTCTGAGTAACTTGTGCATGACCACGAAATCCATTAAAACCCAAGGAACCTAAGAAAACAAATCATAAAACACGGAGGCAGAGGAGAGAGAAAGCGAAAACCAAGTGACATTATACACACATGACTGACTGTTCTTAACTTATGCATGACCACTGACCAGTTAGGCATCTTACACCTTCTCTTCTTTTCCTCACGACTCTTTTCTCTCGACGCAACCTTGTTAAGACGATGGAGAAGGAGGTATCGGAATCAAGAGAAGAATCCTCCAATTACACTTAGCAGCGCCACGGTTGTTTACTTCGCTGGAAATCCCGAAGTGATTGTCAGCTGGGAAGCCTAAGTGTCCCTCTGGATTGCGAGTTGAAGCTGGTGTGCGATTGGACCAGTGGCGTGGTGTGCGCCTGCGAGTGCGAGAGAAAGAGAGAGTTGTGGGTTTCAGTATAGTTACAGCTGCGGTGAGGAAAGAGAAAGAGAGGGAGGGAAAGATGTAAAAAATAAAACAAAACAGAGAATATATGTTAGAGAAAGAGCAGTGGTAGAGTTAATGGAAGCGAAGAGAGGAGAGAGGAAAGGAAGAACGTGGTAGTGATGGTGGTGAGCGTGGTGGAGGTGGTGTGCTGAAATGGTAATGGGTGGGTGAAAAAAGAGGAAAAAAAAAAGAGACTGACTGGAGTTGAGTGTCACTGAGTTCAAATACACGTGTAAATGAGGATGTGGAGGGAAAGTGTAATTTGTGAAACACTGTGTTGTAATGAGAGAGAGAGAGAGAGAGAGAGAGAGAGAGAGAGAGAGAGAGAGAGAGAGAGAGAGAGAGAGAGAGAGAGAGAGAGAGAGAGAGAGAGAGAGAGAGAGAGAGAGAGACTAAAAACTTCACTTGTTAAAAACACAAGATACTTAGTTTTCATTTTACTGAGTCACCTCAAGCTGTAAAGAAATACAAAGAAACACAAAGGAAGAACAAATAACAGGAGACCTTTTGTTCCCTGCAAGACTATTCATGTTTCGGATGCAAAAGTCTCCTAAGCAACTAATACACTTAAATACATTCATTTCTTCAAATTTCACAACGAGCTCCGAACCTCCAACACCTTCCACGTCCCCCACCACGACAGCTCTCTCTCTCTCTCTCTCTCTCTCTCTCTCTCTCTCTCTCTCTCTCTCTCTCTCTCTCTCTCTCTACCCCTCCCTTCTCCTTAACCTTTGACATTCATCCATCACCACAATCACGGGTCCATTTTCCACCTCTCACTTATCACAATCTTTAACATCCTTCACCTTCACCACTTCAGTCCATTTCCTACATACACCCTCTCACTCACTCTCTCCCTCCTTCCTCTCACTTCATAAACCTGCTATCTTTCAGCTTCATTGTAACTCTGGCGTCTTAATGTAAATCACTGTGAATTCTCGTTAAGGTTTTTTTCTCTTATCTTTTTTCTTATCCTCGATTATCACTGTATAGCTGTTTCTTGCTGGTTAATCTTAAAATGTGTGAGCTCTCTCGTGAAACTTTTTTTTCTTTTTTTTTTCATTTTTTTTTTCTTATTGCTACGGTTAAACATCACAACCGCTTCGTGGCAAACGCTCGGGGAATCCAACCACTGCCTCCCCTTTCAGTCTATGAGAAAAGTGCAGCCCACCCTGTAATCTCCGTGACTTAAGTAATTTACAGAACTATTCAGGGGACGGCATAAAAAAGAGAAAATTCATTAGATTTTATACGTAAATCTTGAACCTAAAAATTGGAAGGCTGTGTGAGTCTCTGGAGGGCAAGAAAATGGAGGGGTGGGGGTGAGGAGAGAAAGAGGAAGATGGGAGGAAAAAAAAAGAAAGTAAAACGAAAAGAAAAAGATGAGATAAATTGAGAGGAAAGAAATGGAGAAATAAAGGAAAATGGGAACAATACACCGTTCTCTCTCTCTCTCTCTCTCTCTCTCTCTCTCTCTCTCTCTCTCTCTCTCTCTCTCTCTCTCTCTCTCTCTCTAAACGACAGTAAAGGAAAAGTAAAAATAAATATGAGCAATTAGTCTCGTTTCTCCTCCCGGTCACGCGTGAAAAATAATAAATAATTCAGTCATATATTTCTCTCTCTCTCTCTCTCTCTCTCTCTCTCTCTCTCTCTCTCTCTCTCTCTCTCTCTCTCTCTCATAATTTCCACAAACCTTCAATATGATTAAACGTTTTTCGCTTCTTTTCGGGACCATTAACGTAATTAAAATGCCACGCACGTTTGCAGATTATTTGCTTTTTCTGTATTTGCATCAACCCTTTTATCTGTCTTTGTCTGTTTGTCAGCGTGTGTTTGTCCTTCTGAAATGTTGGTGTCTTTGTTTATGTCCGTTTGTTTACTCCCTCTCCTCTCTCTCTCTCTCTCTCTCTCTCTCTCTCTCTCTCTCTCTCTCTCTCTCTCTCTCTCTCTCTCTCGCTCGCTTCTAGTTTCCAGTAAAGATTTTTCCTTTCTCTTTTCTTTGCTGCTGATACACTTTTTCATCTTCTCCTGTTCCAAATACTACATCCAACTTCCGTCTCTCTCTCTCTCTCTCTCTCTCTCTCTCTCTCTCTCTCTCTCTCTCTCTCTCTCTCTCTCTCTCTTTCGACCCCTTCCTCGTGATTCTCCTTTCGTTTTATAGTTCTAAGTCACAAAACTTCCACATCATGCATATGTAATAGGCAAGGAGGCAGAAATGCAAGGGACGTGAGGCAAGAGCGGGGTGAGGAGGCGAAGTGCAGAGGCGGGAGGAAGAGAAGGGAGCACGAGAACTACACGGAAGGGAAAGATGAGTGTGGATGAGTATGTAAGGGTGGAACAGATGGAGTAAGGCGTAATGAAGACTCAGGGGCCATTACGCCGTGAGGAAGGACCGTGAGGAAGATGATGATCACGAAGACGATAAGAAATTTGGCATCGCTGCAAAGGAATGTGGAGACTGGAGACACGCAGGTCCTCAGCCTCAGGTGATGATAGGTAATTAGTCACTGGAAACACCTGCTCTCTCTCCCACACGTCTCTTGCAGGTACACTGAAGGAGAGAGAGAGAGAGAGAGAGAGAGAGAGAGAGAGAGAGAGAGAGAGAGAGAGAGAGAGAGAGAGAGAGAGAGAGAGAGAGAGAGAGAGAGAGAGAGAGAGAGAGAGAGAGAGAGAGAGAGAGATAAAATACATAAAAGAATTAATTAGAACAGACGATAGAAGAATTTCGGGTCTGTAACGAGGGTACCTGTTTATATACATATTTACCACTACAAGTGAACTACGTGTGGAAGAACAGGAAAGTACAGAACAAGGCTCTCTCCCCGCCCACCTTCCATTCTAGAGAGAGAGAGAGAGAGAGAGAGAGAGAGAGAGAGAGAGAGAGAGAGAGAGAGAGAGAGAGAGAGAGAGAGAGAGAGAGAGAGAGAGAGAGAGAGCTGAAATGGAAGTCTCCAAATGTCACAAGTTGGGGTCTGGCAAAGTTTAGGTCACTCACAGGTAAGCTGCAATTAGGGCCACGCCAATAATGTATTTCACCCACACAAATACACACACAGATGCGCGCACACACACACACACACACACAGACACACACACACAGACACACACACACACACACACACACACACACACACACACACACACACACACACAACCGAGTAAAAACAAGGAATAAATGTATAGATACTAATGAATGACAGACAAATGACAAATGCTGATAAAAAAAAAAAAACCAGGAAGATGAAGAAAAGGATACAAAACACGATGTCACGGAAAACCAATAAAATAAAAAGGCGTACGGAGAAGAAAAAAAGAAAACGAAACATGACAAAAAAAAGAAGAAATAATTAAAACAACTGGAGATGATAATGTCGAGAGAGAGAGAGAGAGAGAGAGAGAGAGAGAGAGAGAGAGAGAGAGAGAGAGAGAGAGAGAGAGAGAGAGAGAGAGAGAGAGAGAGAGATTGCGAAGGGCGTCGAGTTGAGACCACCAAATGAGTTTCAGATGGAGAAAAGTTTGACTCGACGATTCTCGTGAAAAAGTTTGAAGGAAATGATGACCTTTTACAGAAACAGGTATTTAACTCTCTCTCTCTCTCTCTCTCTCTCTCTCTCTCTCTCTCTCTCTCTCTCTCTCTCTCTCTCTCTCTCTCTCTCTCTCTCTCTCTCTCTCTCTCTCTCTCTCTGTGTGTGTGTGTGTGTGTGTGTGTGTGTGTGTGTGTGTGTGTGTGTGTGTGTGTGTGTGTGTGTGTCCGCAAGTGCGCTAATGACCTTCATGTAGTGATGTGTTAACTTAATCAAAAGTCATCAATAAATGAAGTGAGCGTTCTGTTCTGTGATTGGTCCATTAAGTCTTCCCCGTAATGAGCCTCGCACTTCCATTGGTCCGCGAAGTTTGCTGCTAATAAATACTGTTACGCTATTGGCCAGATTAACTGCGACACGTGACCAACCTCATCATGTGCTAATTATGCTCTCTCTCTCTCTCTCTCTCTCTCTCTCTCTCTCTCTCTCTCTCTCTCTCTCTCTCTCTCTCTCTCTCTCTCTCTCTCTCTCTCTATCGAAAAGCATACAGAAAACGTACAATAGACAAAGAAATTCAAGATAAATGGTATTAGAGGAAACAAGGGAACAGCACCAATGAATAAATGAAAAGGAGAGAGGATAGAAGGAAAAGAAAGGAGGGAGTGAGAGGAAGCAGTTTGAAATAAAGAAAGGGGAGGTATTCTCTTAAACCACTTTCATTTATATCAGGAGAAGGAGGAGGAGGAGGAGGAGGAGGAGGAGGAGGAGGAGGAGGAGGAGGAGGAGGAGGAGGAGGAGGAGGAGAGTGATTTGAAGTGAAAAAAAAAAAAAAAAAACAGGAGACAGGACAATATCACACACACACACACACACACACACACACACACACACACACACACACACACACACACACACACTACCAAAGAACCATCCACTTCCAACCAACAACAAAGAGAGAAAAAAAAAACTTCATTTCTACATCTTTCTTTCTTATCTTTCTTCTTCCTTATTGGAGTTTTGACCACCACTTTCCTCCTCTTCCTCTTCCTCCTCCCTTTCCTTCTCCTCCTCCTCTTTCGCCAGGAGGTACTAGGGGCAGTTTCCAATATTCAAGAGACCATTTTGTTCTGATATGTTTGTGTAACGTTGATTCAGGACCACGAAAAGTGTTTCCTTGCAGTAGGACCTGAAGAGTCTATATTTTTGGTAGAGATGCTGTATCCTGTTTCTCTCTCTCTCTCTCTCTCTCTCTCTCTCTCTCTCTCTCTCTCTCTCTCTCTCTCTCTCTCTCTCTCTCTATCTATCTGTGTGTGTGTGTGTGTGTGTGTGTGTGTGTGTGTGTGTGTGTGTGTGTGTGTGTGTGTGCTTTGTACCTCATTTGTTTTATTTTGATGTTACTCTGATTGTCTTTCTTCCCTTCATTCTTTTTTTTTTTATATTTTATGTCGTTTCTTTATTATTTGGAAAGAGAGATTATGTTGGTTACTCTCTCTCTCTCTCTCTCTCTCTCTCTCTCTCTCTCTCTCTCTCTCTCTCTCTCTCTCTCTCTCTCTCTCTCTCTCTCTCTCTCTCTCTCTCTCTCTCTCTCTCTCTCTCTCTCTCTCTCTCTCTCTCTCTAAAACACCTTTATCTCTTTTGTCACATATCAATAATCTTTTCTCCCTCTCTTGTATCTTCCTTTATCTCTTGCTCTTAAAATATCACAAAATTTATGACAATTTTTCAGTGTAAATATAAAAAATCCCCTTTAATTCTTTTCCCATATTTTTTTCATTAGAGTTGTATTCAATTTCGTGCAATAACGTCTCACCCTTCTGTAGATTTCAATCGGCGAGGTTTCACAGGTAAGTACGTCTAGGAAATGATTCTGGCAGTCCGTTTACCTGTTAATTATCCCCTGATCTGCTTCCCCCCTTTAATCACCTGTTAATTGCGTGATCCCTCCGCGACAGGTGTATTGGAGGTGGAATTAGGGATTAAGGTCTCCACATCCACGTGACTTGGGTTCTAATCTAAATAATACTCTTTTTTTTTTTTCTTTGACTGGAATATACGTGGTGTGTGTGTGTGTGTGTGTGTGTTGTCTTTGTACATGTGCGTATCATCTAAACTTGTAATGTTCATGATAATCTTTGGTTATGTAATTAGTTTTGTAATTCTTTTTGGAGTGTGTTTCCGAGACACATACATGCGCTCCGATGACAACTAGCAAAAGTATAACAATGGGTATCTTATGGTGCTGTGTATCTCCAATCGTAATATATAGCTCTGTATTTGGTTTGGCAGTCCGTACGAGTAAACCTATTTATCTATCTACTTATCCACCTGTCTTCATATCTATCTGTCTATCTTCCTATCTATCTGCCTATTTTCCTATGTATCTATCTATCTATCTTGTAGTCAAAAAACTTATCAATCTCTCAATCAATCAATTAGTCAACCTATCTATCTATCTATCTATCTATCTATCTATCTATCTATATGTTTCTTTCACTTAAGGAGATCCCGTGTATGATTCATCTGTCTATACATTTATTTACATCAGGAGACAGATTAAGTAATACCCGTCAAAGGCTTGCATCAGGACGGGAAGATGAACTCCTTCCAGGCACAATGAGACGAGGCAGCGGGGATAACAGGTGTGAAGATCAATACAGGTGTGTGTGTGTGTGTGTGTGTGTGTGTGTGTGAGAAACCAAGCAGGTGTGGAGCAGGCATATCATTTACACAGGAAACCCACACCACCACCACCACCACCACCACCACCCTCTTTGCAAGTTCCCCCATCCTACCCTCCACCCTTTCTCTCTCTCTCTCTCTCTCTTTCTCTCTCTCTCTCTCTCTGGGTATTAGAAATATTTACGTATTTTGTCGGTTTTCTTTTAGCTTGTAAAGTTTTTTTTTTTTTATTATTATCTATAAGTTTAAGTTCGTCTGTAATTTTTCATCATATATCTTTTTGTTTTTGCTTTCGCCTTTCGTGTTACAGTTTTGTTCGTGAGATTACCGTTTTCTTCAGTCTTTTTCTCTTTTGTTATGCTATTCATGATAAATTTTCCTTTATTTCCCCCTGCGTTGACTT
>NC_087180.1:13561614-13584114 GCF_035594125.1 Scylla paramamosain | reverse complement strand
AAACAATAAAACAAAAAGGAGATTCGTTTGATGCGGTGTAGTCATGAGAGGATTTCACAGCAATTAACTTAAAATGTGGGCTGGCAGACTGACTCATCAACCGAAGAATTAGCTGAAATATAAAATAATAAGAGCACCACCAACAACTACTACAAGTACTTGCACCAACAATAACAACAACAACAAGCATAATAATAATAATAATAATAATAATAATAATAATAATAATAATAATAATATAATAATGATAACAACAATCATAGCAATGCGTGCAATGTTCACCTCATATACCAACGCTTGTAAGACTAATTTTCAATATAAATGCAACAAGGTAAATCACAGTCAAAGAGAAAAATATGAGGACAATGCATATTTTACGCGGTCCAGACGCGAATAATTTTCAATATAAAAATTACGGCAAGCGATCAAAGAGGGTTGGAGGAAAAAAGGAGAGAAAAAAACACACACACAAACATAAAAACATAAAACAAATTCTAAAACAAAGTACAGGAATGTTTCAAAGGGTAATAACAAACGCACTAACAAAGTGAATATAATAAAACTAATATTAAAAAAAGAAATATGTGATGACAGCGAGACAGAGGAGAGAGAGAGAGAGAGAGAGAGAGGAGAGAGAGAGAGAGAGAGAGGAGAGAGAGAGAGGAGAGAGAGAGAGAGAGAGAGAGAGAGAGAGGGAAGTGTAAACAGTGAAGAGCAAATAGAAAACAAGATCAAAACGAAACCTCTCAATTTAAAACAAGGCATAACTCGTCAAGGCACACAACCAATATAACACAGGACTGGAAAACACTGAGCAACGAACGACACACGACACACGACACACACACACACGCACACACACACACACACACACACACACACACACACGTCACTGTCCTCATCTTCGTCCTCGTGCATCCCCCGCTACACGTCAAAGCACCTGAGGAGAACACGCCAGAAAATCAAGGCGAGCACATCGTTGCTTCGTCGTACAAAACTCGTCACCTAAACTTTTTCCGGCAAAGTTAGTCATCTACCAAGTTCCCCAGCACGTGAAGCAGGGAGTGGAGAAACGGGGAGAAAAGGGGGGGACTGGGGAGTGTTAAGGAGGGGAGCTAGAAGGAGGGAAGGGAGGAGAACCAGGGATGGAATTGGGAAGTGGGGAGTGTGGAAGGAGGGGAGCTGGAAGGATGGAAGGGAGGAGAACCAGGGAGAGAAGGGGGACTGGGGAGTGTTAAGGAGGGGAGCTGGAAGGAGGGAAGGGAGAACCAGGGAGGGGAGGGGGAAGTGGGGAGTGTTAAGGAAGGGAGCTGGAGGGAGGGAAGGGAGGAGAACCAGGCAGGGGAGGGGAAAGTGGGCGTGGGAAGGAGAGGGAGCTGGAGGGAGGGAAGGGAGGAGAACTAGGCTGCTTGCGTGAAGGGCTGGGAATGAAGGCGCCCCGGTGAGGTCCCAATAACGTACTGGGAGGCGGAGTTTCCCTCGCAGGACACGTTTCGCGGTTAATGAGGTTAGGTTAGAGGAGAAATTACACAAGTCCACCGCCTCTTGCTAAGTCCTTTCCCTTCCTTAAAGTTTCCTCCCCCGGGACATTCACCTCCTTCCTTTCTTTTCCTCTACTCCTTCTCTTTCTCCTCCTCCTTTTCCTCCTTGTTCCTCGCTTCTCCATCTTATTTC
Organism: Scylla paramamosain; assembly: GCF_035594125.1. Lineage (NCBI taxonomy): Eukaryota > Metazoa > Arthropoda > Malacostraca > Decapoda > Portunidae > Scylla > Scylla paramamosain. Next base: position 13,582,440 of record NC_087180.1, on the reverse strand, counting down.
TAGTGAATCGATAAAAGTGGCTTCTTCCTAAAAATTACTTCGGCGTGAATTCAATTTCCTCCATTTTTTCCCCTTTTCTCTTTTTATAACGCGACTCTTTTTAAAATAGTGAAATGAAAACTCTGCCCGTTGTGGCCACATGCAATACGCAATTCTTTTTCTCTTGTAAATACGTAATGTTATAGCGAGCATTAAAACTTCATCCCTAACACAAGAGGGAAAATTGAGAGTCTTACATAATTTCCACCTGTTCCTGTCCCTTCTGTTATAATAGAAAAGTTGCGATGTAGCACAAAACGACTTTCAACCCTTTTTTTTTTTTTTTCTCACGGAATGCTGCTCTCACTGTTAGTTTCTATTGGTGGAGCTGCGAGGTATTTGTGTCTCCGCTCTTGCTTGTTTTTAAATCCTTCCTGTCGAACTTCTGCAATATCTTGTCTTTCATCTGTCTGTCTGTCCCTGTCTTTGCCAATCTGCTTGTCTGTCTCTGTGTTTCTCTTTCTGTATTTCTCTCTCTCTCTCTCTCTCTCTCTCTCTCTCTCTCTCTCTCTCTCTCTCTCTCTCTCTCGTCCTCTCTCTCTCTCTCTCTCTCTCTCTCTCTCTCTCTCTCTCCCTCATATAACATATCAGTCATAAAAAGGGAAAATACCCAGTGCAGACACAAACCAGGAAGGAAAGCAGAAAGTCACAAAAAATCGACGAGAAGCAAAATACATCTGGATTATTACGGGAATCTCTGGCGGGGATTACGTTCTTGGAGAGAGAGAAAAAAAAGAAGTTTGCTTATGATAAATATTCTAACATCACCTTCAGAATATTCAGCTGACATCACGCCAAAGGAACTCCTTCGAACTCCTTAATTCTATTTATTTTCCAGTTCAGCTGAAAGACTCATCTGCCGAATTCCTCGAGTCACTTAAGAAAATATTAATTAACTCACAGGTAAACTTTTGACCTTGTATTTGACTTTATGGGAGCTCGTGGGGCTCACATCGCTACGGGAGCCTTTCCTTATACTATATTAAACACAAACATGGTCTTTCCGCAGCCTCCGTAAGCCTGTCAACACTCTTCAGGCCTACCCACAGCGCGGAAAGCTCATCCCCTCCCTGCTCCTCTCCCTCTCTCTCTCTCTCGCCTCGCCCACCACGCCTCAACGTCATTATAACTTCTTGGTTATCAGAGCGACGCGTCACTCAACAATTTACAGATTAAGGCAGTGTGTGTGTGTGTGTGTGTGTGTGTGTGTGTGTGTGTGTCGGGGAGGGGGAAAGGGGGGGTGTCTGTGTGTCTGTGTCTGTCCGTAGGCCTGGCGGCTTCTGCAGTTTTTCCTATTTTGGTATCTCTCTCTCTCTCTCTCTCTCTCTCTCTCTCTCTCTCTCTCTCTCTCTCTCTCTCTCTCTCTCTCTCTCTCTCTCTCTCTCTCTCTCTCTTTCTCTCTCTCAAAGCACCAGCCTGACCTCCTCCCAGGGCAGGGCTGTGAAGGGCCAGGAAGACCACCTCGCACTGGGCAAACTTTGTCTAAAACTTTTCAGAGACGCTGACGAGTGCCGACCCTAAAACAGTCTTGGCAGCTGATTGTTACCTGCAGAGGACCGAGGGGAGGGCGGGGATGGGCGGAAATGTTGAGCGGAAGGCAAGGCTTTTCAGGTAAGGCTGGAGAAACGGTGGGAAAGAAAGGAGAGGACCAGGTGCTCATTTCTCTCAGGTACTTTAGTAACGGAGCGGCGGTAATGATACGTACATGGGGATACAAGGCAAAAGAATATGAAGTAATACTGCCGCTCTACTTCTTCACTTCACCGGTGCGTGTGGGGGGGCGTGAGTGAAGCTAATCTGAGTTTTCCTCGAACTTGTGTTGAGTTGAGTGAGGGCTAAGTGCACGCATATATTTACCAAGTGTGGACTGCATTGCTTCTCCATTACTCTGATTGTGTGTGTGTGTGTGTGTGTGTGAGCTTAGATTTATGGATATACTGAAGGTAGTTTAATATGTAGATGGATAAAGCTATGGAAGGGTGGATAGATACACGAACCAATAGATACAAGGATAAATAGAAAACAGACATAAACAGATGGACACAAACCTACATTTGGTACAAGCATTCATCAAGGCCACCGTCAATGCTCACTCGCGCGGAACTCAACAAGAAACAAAGGACAGAAGCGAAACGTCGTCACTAAAATATATAACAACACAAGGACATGAAGTCGGTTTAGAGTGACATCGCCCCTTGTGTACCTACCCACCTGGCCGTGTTGTCTTACGTCCTTTGGCTCCCAGGCTCTCGCATAAACCTCATTCAGGCCCTCGCAACTCATCCTCAAGGGCACGGCTCTTCCCCAACCAGGGACGCCAAAATGAAGTAACTCAGTGAATCGCATCTTTTTGTCGTGCTGGAGTGTGAGTGTAAGTGTGAGTGTGTGCAGTCCGTCAAGGGGGAACTCGAGACTCCAGCCTCAAAATATTCCGGGCAGCGTGTGATAACTGATTGCACAAAACTGTTTTAGCAAATTTAGACGTGGAGATAAAAGGAGTAAGAGAAGGAGAGGAAGGCCAGGTAGTATTGCCAAGTTTCTCTTCGCTCCGAGAGAGAGAGGAAGTTCGCCCTGTAAATCCTTCAGGGTTGAAAAGTGTGCAGTTCTTTGCTGTTTATTCTCGTATTCCGTAAAGTATCGGCGATTCCGTGAACTTCAGCGCAACATTAAGGTCTGTATTCTGGAACCCATTGTTCTCTTGTAAGGATAATTTTCTGAAGGTAGCAGGGATGAATAGTCGGGTTCCCATGGATATTTTTCCCAACTGGCGACGCAGAATCCTTGCCGAACTATCGCTGGAATTACTACATCCCGGAAAACCTCAACAACTTCCATTAGAGCTTGTTAAAGATTTCAGTCGGGATAAGGCGCCGAAACGTTCGAGAATAAGGACCAAAGACTATTTCTGTTCCTCGGACTGCACACATTGTAGACGCACGTAGCTGGAAATACATATAGATGGCATGGATCCCGAGAGAACGAAAATTAGTATAGCGTAGTAAAGCACAGCCGCTCGTATAATTGGCTATGTATTATGTATGTCGCAAAAAATGCAGATGAGTCAAGCGTAAAGGCAAACAAAGGAATAATCGATACACAGATGGATAAATAGATAAATAGATCACTGAATTACGACGATAAAATTATTTTGCAGAGAATTTCACACTGGCGCCCCACACCTCAGCGAAGCAGCGCCCTCTTCTCGCCGCCGCTGGGACACGAATTTCCAGGTTAATTGAATCACGTCTCACCTGGAGGCTCCGCGGACACCGGACTGAAGCCACACTAAAAAAAAAAAATGGAAATAACACAAATCCCTCGAGAGTGGAAAATTATTTACCTCCATTTACCTTTACCACTTTAATCACCAGCAAGCAACACCAGCACTACCAACGCCACCGCTACCAACACCACTGCCACCGCAGCTACTAATATCATCACCACCACCACCACCACCACCATCACCGTATATTTATCAACTGCAACACTATCACTGGCTTGCATTTTCTTTCATTATCATCACCACTATTAACATCACCACCACCGCCACCACCACCACTTCTATGTATACTTATCAACTCCACTATTACTGGTCTCGATTTTCTTTCATTATCATCATCATCACCATCACCATTAGCCTCACCATGACCACCACCATTTCTACGTATATTCATCAATACTAACACTTACTAGCTTCAATTGTCTTTCATTATCATCATTATCACCACCACCACCACCACCACCACTACCACCATCACCATTAACTCTGTCACAGTTCTCCAACACCTCCCATCATCACCACGACCACCTTTGCCTAACGTTATCATCACCGCTAATACGATCACTGCCCTCCACTGCCCTTCACCACCATCACCACCACACTACCTTCATCTTTGACAATACCTTTATTCTCTGCCTTCCATCATCATTATCACCACCACCACCATCATCACCAGTGCTTACCTTCACCATTATCATTGTTTATAGTGTACGGCTTTAATAACCATCACCACAACTACAGCAAAGGATCACCATTATCACTATCTCACTATCACTCTTAACTGCCTTTCATCATCACCACCCAAACAGCACCACCAACCTTATCATCACCATCATCACCCACCACTTAAACAATTACGGTTACAAGCGGAAAGTAGTAGTCATTGTACTGCATCACCACCAATAGTGTCACTGTCTCTCTATCAACACCACGTTCATACACCATCACCACCACCACCACCACCACTACTACTAAAACAACTACAGTTACAAGCGGGAAACAGTAGTCATTGTATTATATAACAGCGTGAATTGCTGCATTAATGTTAATTCAGGGGCAATAATCAGTGATACAATTAATTTACCTGCAAAAGTAATTAACGAACAGGTGAATTAATTATTTTCAACAGTAATTACGGGGCCAGATAACTAGCAATTATTTATGATTGAAGATGATGAAAACTTCACTTGGAGAGAAACCAAAATTGAACGATGTATTTAGTATTAATCTCTCTCTCTCTCTCTCTCTCTCTCTCTCTCTCTCTCTCTCTCTCTCTCTCTCTCTCTCTCTCTCTCTCTATTATATCTAGTTTGTTATTACATTCATACGATCATCTTTTGATATATTCCAGTACCTTGTTTTATGTTTTGTTTTCTTCCATGTAATAATTATTTTGTGATGTGTTTTTTGTTCCTCTAATTGCAGTGACAGCCTTCATAACTTTATTTAATCTTACTGGGAGAGAAACAAAAATCGAGAGGCATATTTAATATTAATCGCTCTCTCTCTCTCTCTCTCTCTCTCTCTCTCTCTCTCTCTCTCTCTCTCTCTCTCTCTCTCTCTCCCCTACCCAAACCGTCGCCATTAAGATGAATTAAATAAATATATGTTTTCATAATGTGCGTAATAATAAATTCGCATTCAATTTCAGTGTTTACTGTTTTTATGGTTTTTACTTTATCATCTTCATCCTCTTCTTATTTATAATCCTCCCCCTCCTCCTCCTCCTCCTCTTCCTCCTCCTCCTCCTCCTCCTCCTCCTCCTCCTCCTCCACCACCTCCTCTTTCTGCTTCTCCTATGCTTCAATGTATCTTCTCGTTCTCGTCCTTTTTTTTCTCTCATCTGTAGTACTACTTCTCCTCCTCCTTTACTTCCCTCAATCTCCTCGTTCTCGTTCTCATCCTTTTCTTTTCTCTCATATAGAGCACTCCTCCCTCTCCTCTTCCTCCTCCCATCTTCATCCACTCGTACTCATCCTAACATCCTCTCACCTCTACTACTCTTCCTCCTCTTCCACTTCCTTCACCTTGTCCTTTTTATTAATTCTCGTTCCCACTTATGAAACCTTTTCTTTATCTCTCTCTCTCTCTCTCTCTCTCTCTCTCTCTCTCTCTCTCTCTCTCTCTCTCTCTCTCTCTCCTCACAATATACATAAGTCGGAAATATAAACAGGAAATGCAGAAACGCGCCGCGACAAGACACAAACGTGGAAGGTTAAAACCTGAAATAATGGAGGACGTGTGTGAAAACGACACCTTGGGGGATTACCTAATGAAATGACCCTGTCCGGCCCGGCGGGGGGGAGGAAGAATGGGGGGAGGAGGAGGGGTGAGGGGAGGGGAGCAGGGGACTGGAGGAAGTAATGGAAGGGACAAAAAAGGAATGCTAGGGAGGAATGAAAAGTGAGAGAAGGAAGAGCAGGGAGGAGGGAGGGAAAGGAAGAGAAAAAGCGAAGAAATGGGTAGAGAAGGAGGGAAGCAAGATGGAGAAGAGAGGGAAGAAAGTGGAAGAGAGTTGACAGTAGAGGGAAGAACGTGGAAGCATGGAAAGAAAAAGAAGAAAATGACGGGAGAAAATTGGAGGGAAGGATGGAAAAAGGAGACAGAGAAATGGGAGAGAAAGAAGACAATAAAGGGAAGAAAATGGAAGAATGGGAAGAAGACGAAAATGATGAGAGAACTGGAAAGACGAATGGAAAGGGGAGAAAGGGAGACAGAGAGACAGAGACAGCAGCATGGGGAAGAATGGAAGGGGAAGAGGGGAAGGGGAGGCGAGAGGGGAGGTGGAGGAGTGTGTGAGAGGTAGCCAATCCCAAGAGTCACCAGCGAAACGGCCAATTTGTGCATGAGAATGACGAGGGCGGCAACAATTCGTCTCGTGTCTTGTCGTGGAGAGAGAGAGAGAGAGAGAGAGAGAGAGAGAGAGAGAGAGAGAGGAGAGAGAGAGAGAGAGAGAGAGAGAGAGAGAGAGAGGAGAGAGAGAGAGAGAGAGAGAGCAGGAAAGATGAGGGGAAGGAAGATGAGGAAGAGAGGAAAGTGATAGAAAAGAAGATTTATGAGGCAGGAGGACGAGACAAAGGAACACAGAGAACACAAAGGAAGAACAAACAATAGCAAACTTGTTGGTCTTTACGAGGCTCTTTTGTGGGAGACTGTACTATTCAAGATACAGGAGAGGAGGAGGAGGAGGAGGAGGAGGAGGAGGAGGAGGAGGAGGAGGAGGAATAATTGTGATAGAGACGTACGAGGAAGTAGGAAGAGAAAGAGGGAGAGGAGAAAGAAAAGGAAGGGAGGTGATTGGAGTGGCAGGAAGTAAATCACATGATTGATGGAGGGAGAAACAGGGCAATTTGTGGGAGAGGATTATTATTATCATTATTATCATTATCACAATCATTGTTACTATTACTATTACTCTACTGCTATAACCAGTTACTTTATATAATTTCTGCCGGGGGTAAGTTTAATACACAAATGTAGCAATAATCCCACACCGTTTCAATCTACACTAGAAGCTTTTGTGTGGCTCCTTATCACCGGCTTTTGTGGTTACGAGACACACCCGCGCTTTTCTCTCTCTCTATTAAACATTCATACAGCGTTAAGCCCTCGAAGACACGCACACGTCTCTCATAATTCTGGAAAATGTAAAAAATGGCCCATATATCCCATTTTAGCTCCCGTATCATATAAAATAACCCCCCTCGTCCAGTACTAAGTTTATATATCGTGAAAAATAGACGTGTTGTATCAAACGGTAAATGTCCAGTCACAAAGTCTTGCTAAGTTTACTATGGACAGGAAAATGTCTCACCTTCTTATCTACTGTTAATGTCTCACTCAGTGTCTCAGTGTTCCTTTATATCATGTTTCTTCCTTCATCGCAACTCCGTATGTCCCACCCTGTCTAATTTGATATGTTCAGTAAAATTCCTCTTCCTTCCATGTCTTACTGTCCTGTGTCCTATCTATATTCCTCTTCATGTCCCACCTTTCATAACCTTCCAGTCCTTTGTCCCATCCTATGTAAATGTTCTACTTCTATTTCCAACTCTCATTTCCCACGCGCCATTCCTTACTTCCTTTGTCCCATCTCATGTCCCATCCCGTGTCCTGTGCCGTGGCTTTCCTGTTCTTATTTCACACAAAACATTGTCCAGCGCCACGTCCCTCCAAGATCCATCCATCCTGTGTCCCACCTGAGGTCTGCATTTAACCCTGGCAAGTGTGGAAGCTAATTTCTCTCATGTCAAGAAGGTAACGTGGTATTTTTTACGTTGTCTCCAAGAAATGTATTCAGGAAGAAAATACGATGGTGAGAAGAGGGAAATATTTTCTTTTTTTTTTCGTTCCCCAAAAAAACTTGACATCCAATGGCTAATCCTTATAAAAGTGGAAGAAAAACTGATGGGCACACAGAGCTATTCAGACACGCAGGTAGGCGCAGAGCTTGGATACGTGATGGATGGCAATTTGAACAAAATTTTTTTATGGAAAAAACTTCTCTCTATAAGTTTAAAGGAGTGTTTTGGTCACAGACACTTGTTATAGTTTTTATAAGATAACACAATTTTGTTGAAGAAGACATTTTTTGTATTTTAATTTTAATTTAATTTAATTTTTGCCACTACAAGAGATATGACCAACGATTTTTAAGATGAAGCAAACTTTTGATATCATGCGATATTTCATACAGGTGGAAAATCAAGGAGCAAACAGAACACCACGGGAAGGCGCAGCGCTTCTAACAGATAACTTGACTGTGTTGAAGTATATTTTCCCCAATTTTCCCCTATTAGGAAGAGTACTCGTAAAGGTGAGGAAGGAGAGGTGGAGGGAAGGAAGGAAGAGAGGAAGCGAGGAGGAAGAAATGAAAGATGAGGATGTGGTAGGAAGTGAAGGATAGTGTCTGGAAGGCTGGCATGTCTGTAATATGAGCATGAAATTGTGTTGGGGTTAGACCACCGCAGTAACCACCACCACCACCACCAATAACACCACCATCACCACCACCAACACTACTACCACTACCAACGCGGCCGCTACCACCACCACCACCACCACCACCACCACCACCACCCATACTCTTATCTACTCGTATTCTAAAGTTCTCCATGTTCCTCCCCCGAGTTGCAATTTTTACTTTCTCTCCAACTTTCCCATCTTTGCTTCTTTTTTTCTCTTTTCTCCTCACAAATTCCATGCATTGCCTGTTATCGCTATTGTCTCTTTTTTTTTTCGTTATGCTTTCCCCTTATATACTGCTTCTTCCTTCTTCTCTTCGCCTTCTCTTTTTTCTCCTCCTCCATGTCCTGCTACAACAACAACTACAACTTCTACTACTTTCTGACTTTTACGCAGAAATTTTTTCCTCCTCCGTTTCTTTCTTTCTTTAATATTCTTACTCCTCTCCCTCGTCCTTTTTTCCTTGTCCTCATAATTTTCCTTTTTTTCAGTGCGTGCTACAACTCCCTGAAAATTAATACTGAAGTGATGAATAGAGAGGGTGCTACGTATGAGTATAAATACACTTCCATTTTTCCCTCACCCCCATCACTGGAATATCTCAAAACATGTATGACCAGATACCTCCATTCAAAAATACATCACTGCTTATCTTTCAGGTGCAAAATAAGGTCATACTCACCTTTTATTTTTGGGATTTACAGTATTGCCTTCTCCACTACAAATGCAAAATCGTATAATTCGTCTTTTTTTTTTCTTTTTTTTGAGGGAACTTTTGGACAGAGTGACACCGATTCTTTAATTCCGGCGGGGAGTGAAACACGTACTTTGCCTCTTAGGAATGGAAGAACGATTTCCAATTTGTATGAGTATTGCAAATCATTCTTTTTACATGTATTTGTTAGCGTTTTCTATTTCTCCCATTTTTAGTTCCATTCTCTCTCTCTCTCTCTCTCTCTCTCTCTCTCTCTCTCTCTCTCTCTCTCTCTCTCTCTCTCTCTCTCTCTCTCTCTCTATTTGTCTTCATACTTGTCTTCGTAATTTAACCTCTTTTTCCTGTTTTCTCTCCATCCTTGTGTTTGCTCCTGCTCTTCCTCTCTCTCTGTGCGGCTTTTTCCTTCTGTTTTTATGTATACGCGCGTGTCTCGCTCTAGATTTGTGTCTGCCTGCTAATCCTTCTTCCTGCTTTCCTGTCTGCCGGTCTGTCTGTGTTCGTGTTACTGTCTATCTATCTGTGCTTGTCTCCCCCTTCTATTTCTTTCTTTTTTTTTTTCTTTTGTCCGCATTTTTCCTTCACTTAATCTGCCATTGTTTGTCTATTGTTGTCTGGATCCGTTTGTATGTCTGTCTATCTGTCTGTTTGCTTCAGTTCGTCTGTGTGTCTGTCTATTAATTTTTGTCTGTAATTATCCGTTTGCCTCTCTTTCCGTTTGTCTGCCTCTGTCGCCTGTCTGTTCTTTACTGTCCCTCTGTCTGCTTCCTTGTCTGTCTATTTCTTTCCGTCTATCTTTGTCTGCCTGCCTCCCTTTCTGTCCTTTCCTGTCTGTCTACCTCCCTGATCTGTCTGTATCTTCTCGTCTAACTGTCTGCCTTCTAGACTACCCGTTTTCGTTTGTCTACCTCCCTGATCTATCTGCTCGTCTCTGCCTGTCCCTTCCCGTCTGTCTGCCTGCCTGACTCCCTCCCTCGTGGCTGATGAGTTTATACCTGCCGAAGCTCCGTCAACACCAGCCTCACGGGAGAAAATTTATGAAATACGTGTGTCGGGAAGACTATAATATTGTCTCATAAAACAGAGGCGAGGCGGAGAGACGAGGGAATGGAGGGTTTGGGGCAGGAAGGGAAGAAAGGGGAGGGACAAGGAAGCAAGGAGTGAAGAAGGACAGAAGAGAGGATGAAGAGTAATGGGGGCATGGAAGCAGGAAGAAAAAGAGAAAGAGAGAGAGAAAGAGAGAAAGAATGTGTGAAAAGGAAAGAGAAAGAGACAGATGGATAGATGAGGAGAAATTGTGTCGAGAGAGAGAGAGAGAGAGAGAGAGAGAGAGAGAGAGAGAGAGAGAGAGAGAGAGAGAGAGAGAGAGAGAGAGAGAGAGAGAGAGAGAGAGAGAGAGTTAGGAATGGAAGGGGGGAGGGATTGGAGGGAGGAGGAACAGTCTCACAGCACTAAGCGTTCCTCCCAATTCGATTTACATGCAAATCAGATAATCTTCCTTTTATTGTTTTGGACTCGGTGTGAAATATGCTTGTAGGCCACTAGTGTCTCACGCTCGTGTAAATAAATGTGGAATGAGTGACAGCTGGAATGAGTGCAAGGATGCCGGGAGAACTTCAGGCTGGGAGTGACGACGATGATGATGATAATGATGATAATGGTTGTGGTGTCGGTGGTGTTGGTGGTGGATTAAAGATCGCAAGGAAAGGTAATGGTAATAAGAGAGAGAGAGAGAGAGAGAGAGAGAGAGAGAGAGAGAGAGAGAGAGAGAGAGAGAGAGAGAGAGAGAGAGAGAGAGAGAGAATTTTTTCCTCGTGTGTGTGGTCTCTCTCTCTCTCTCTCTCTCTCTCTCTCTCTCTCTCTCTCTCTCTCTCTCTCTCTCTCATTACTGGTGGCTTTAATTAAAGGGAATTTGAATAATTTTAGAGACCAGTAAAATATGCATCTTAAACAATATGAAAATTACTGACAATCATTCAAATTTTATGAAACAGTAGAAAGGCAGATGATTAAAAGGAAAAGGAAATATTCTCTCTCTCTCTCTCTCTCTCTCTCTCTCTCTCTCTCTCTCTCTCTCTCTCTCTCTCTCTCTCTCTCTCTCTCTCTCTCTCTCTCTACAATTCCCTTCTGTTATTTTCTTTCTTGTTTTTTACTCCTCTTTTCTTAATCTTCTTTCTTCTCCTCCTCCTCCTCAACCTCCATCTTCTTTCCTGTTAAAAGGAAGTTATTTCTTGGCAGGTAAAAAAATATTTGCACAGGTCACTTAATTACCTGCAGGACCCAACCAAGTGGCGAGGCACGGGTATATTCCCCTCTGCAATTCACTCCACACAAAGGTACGCTGGAAAGACGCCAATTGAAAACTCAGGTAAACACGACACACAGGTACATATAACACACGAACCCCATACAGATGTTGAAAATACAGGTGCATAGGAGTATAGTTGTCTAGCAAACACGAGTGGAGCTCTACAGGTACGCACACCAGGCACAGGTGCACAGAAGACGCAGCAAGTAGATAGAAAACGCAGGTAATATACTCGTACTGGGAGAAAATGAGGGTGGGAACATTGCCGCACATTCTCACGCCTCCTCGTACCTGCAACTGGCACGGAGAGCGAGAAACTGATCCTTCGCTCTCTCTTGTCGCCTTTGTGAGCAGTGAGGCAAGTACCATTCAGGCGGAGCGACTAACGAACGCAGTACAAGTGGTGGTATAAAAGTACAGGTACATTTCACAGGTATGCTGACTTCACAAAAACACCGAAGTTCGTTCAGTCGGCAACTTTCGCCACGGGAAATATGTGCCGCTCTTGGAAGATGATTACGGTTTGTTCGCATGTTTGAACGTTTTTTCTTAAACTTGCAAGAGAACGAAGGCAGTGGCGTAAGAGCAGCAGGAGGAAAAGAAGGAGGAAGGGGAGGAATCAGGGGAAGTCGGGAAGAGAAAAGCACAGGATGAAAGGAGAGGTTGGAGTTTTGGGACGACAGGGAAAGGGGAACTGAGCCCTCAAGTGATGTAAGGGTAACAGCGATTCGAGGGGAGAAGGGAGAGTACGAGGGGAGACGAGGGTCGGTGATGTAAGGTGGGGTGAGAGAACAACAATGTTAATGGAAGGGATGTAAAGGGAAGGGAGAAAGGAAGGGGGGACTGACGAAGAGCTCAGAAAGGGAGGGGGAAAAACGGAAAAGGAGTAAAGGGAGGGAGAGGGAATGCTAATGGATGAGTAACCAATGGAACAGGGATGGAATGGTAGAGAAGAGAGGAAAGATACGAGTAGGAGAAGGTAGGTAGAGGTACACATGATGCCAATGTGATCCTTTGAAGGGGGCAGAGGCGGAGGAGGAGGTAGAGGAAGAGGATCACGGAGGGGTGGCAGGGGAGAAGGGAGGCAGGCAGGGAGGCAGGAAGGGAGGGCAGGGAGGGAGGGCCAACAGGAGAACGAGAACCTCAGTTACCTGCGGGCGGCGCTGGAGTGGAGACGCGCGGGTGAGGCGGTGCGGAGCGAGAGCGCGGCGGGTCGTGGACTTCTCGCAAAGTACACCAATCGAACGGAGACCGACGGCGCGCTGAAAACCGTCCAAAGCGCGATGAAGTGGCGTTTTCCATTGTGTTACTCCTTCCGTCTCGGCTGTCCTTCCTCCCCGCCTGCAGCCCGTCAAGGCCCCCCGAAGCTGTAAGGTAAAAAGACACTCAAGCACCACCGCCACCACCACCACCACCAGTGATCTTGTCTTTCTTGTGGCGCGGGTTGGCGTTAAGGAGGACGGATGAGTCTTAAGTCCCCTCCGACCTTTTATTTTTTTTTTCTATTTCAGGGTTGCTTTATGAGGACAAGTTAATTTAGAGACGTGTAATGATACTCTTTACTTAGGGCCGAGGGACAGGTAAATTTGGTCAAGTATATGAGCTTTTATTAAACTACTTCTTAGTGTTCTAATATATATTTTTTATTAGGGCTTGTATGCACATGAATCATTCTTATCATTCTTAATAGTTCAGACTTGTCCGTTTGTTCAAAGAGGTTACCATTTTGAATGTCTCTAATTTATTCCTGAGTTTGTGCAGCGTCACGTGAAAAAGTAGATTATGAATTTAAAAGATGAGATAAAAACTCGTATCCTCATACACGTACACACGCACACACACACACGTATATACACACACACGTATATACACACACACGTATACACACACACACACACACACACACACACACACACACACACACACACAATGCACCACTCTTTCAGGTTGTATAAAGTTAGTGTTGTTATTCAATTATTCACACGATACTGACACGAAGCTGGGGGTTATACAGCACACACCTGTCGACTTCTTTCTTCTATTACCCGTGTCAGGAGTGTCTGGCAACGGTGCTTTACCTGCCCTCCTCCTCACATGCAATTTCTCACTTGTCTGTAGCACGTGTGTGTGTGTGTGTGTGTGTGTGTGTGTGTGTGTGTGTGTGTGTGTGTGTGTGTGTGTGTGTGTGTGTGTGACATGACTAGTATTGCCAATTGACTGCAAATAAAATTTGTTCAGTTTTCACTTTCGCACAGATTTTTCAAGAGCAATTCGCACACACACACACACACACACACACACACACACACACACACACACACACACACACACACACACACACACACACACACACACACAATGAAAAAAAACACGGTCACCGGTCACAATAAAATATGAAATCTACTACAGGAAGCTCCCGGGGCTTTTCCACCTTCCGCATGCACGACATTTTCCTTTCTTTCGGGTGGAATAAAATAAAGAAAAATGAAAGACCCCCCTCATATAAGGAGCACATCAGAATCCATTAGCCGGCCGCCCGTCTCCTCACTAATGATCAATCCGCCAAAATTAGGGGAGCGTTGGAATTAGCGCGCGAGAGGGAGGAAGATGGACTGACATTTTCTCACAAGACAGGTCAGGTGACGCTGCAGCGAAGACCACGAGTGACAGTTAATTCTAATGTGGACGGGAGGACGGACAGATGCGGACAGAGACACGCTGCGAGACTGACAGAGTGACACAGACGGACAAAGAGCGAGGAGGGGAAGGGGGAAAGACACGACGAGGACCAGGGAAGGAGAGATAGAGGCGACAGTCAAGCAAAGAGAAAGAGGAAGAGGGCGAGTAAGGACAGTTACGCAAAGAGAAAGAGGAAAAGGGAGGGTGTTAAGTTGACAGAGAGGAAAGAAATGGGGAAACGGGCGGACACACAAAGAAAGTGGGACAAAGAGACAGACAAAGACAGACAAAATGAATGAGGGATATAGGCACACATGCATGAAAGGAGGGAGTAATGAAACTGTACAGAAAGAGAGAGAGAAGAATATGAGCAGCAAAACAGAAAATTGGGAAGGGAGAAAAGATGAACAGAAGATGAAGACAGAGAGATGAGTCTGGCAGCTAGAAAAAAGAAACAGGAAAGAAGAGAGAGAGAGAGAGAGAGAGAGAGAGAGAGAGAGAGAGAGAGAGAGAGAGAGAGAGAGAGAGAGAGAGAGAGAGAGAGAGAGAGAGAGAGAGAGGAAGATAAACAGAAAGACAAAACACAGACAAACGAACGAAATTATATTGAAGTGGTTTCTGGTGTGGAATGGAGGTGCTTTCTGGGAGGAGGAAGAGAGGACAGATGAGGCTGAAAATCTTCAATCGGCTCCTTCTCTTCTCTTACGTTCGAGGAGTTTAAAATCATACGTTTGTGAATGAAAGCTTGCCTTGTATTTTGATAGTTAACAATCTCTCTCTCTCTCTCTCTCTCTCTCTCTCTCTCTCTCTCTCTCTCTCTCTCTCTCTCTCTCTCTCTCTCTCTCTCTCTCTCTCAATCTCTGCTTTGCTGTCGTTTTCTTTTACTATCACTTTAACAGTTGCCCTAACTCAGGTCTGTTGTGGTCTGTGTATCTATGTAACTCTATGTAATTATTCCCTACTCTATTCTATCCCACTCTTCTATATAAATCAGAAACAGAAACCATGCCATCTTGCCTTTACCTGCGCGCTCTACCTCACCTGTACCGTCTAATTAGACTGGGCTCACCGGGACGACGCAACGACTCATGCCTCACAAGACTTGCCGTAACGTGGGGCAAGACTCCGAGGTCACAAAAGTCTACTAAAAATGTGTGTTTGCCGGCCGTTTTTTCCACAAGGCAAATTTATTATGTTGACGGAAGAGGAAACGGGCAAACAAACAAAGGAAAATAAGTGTAAGTGATTCGCTTCATTATCTTGCCCGTTAAGGATTATCGTTCGTGTTTACTTTTGCCGGGAGAGGGGTGTGTGTGTGTGTGTGTGTGTGTGTGTGTGTGTGTGTGTGTGTGTGTGTGTGTGTGTGTGTGTGTGTGTGTGTGTGTGTGTGTGTGTGTGTGTGTGTGTGTGTGTTTTAATACAGATGGATAAACATTCTTACTCTCAATTTTTCAATACATATTCTATTCTTTCTCTGTTTTCCTTTTCAAGTTTAGTTTTGAGAGCGACCGAGCCAGAGAGAGAGAGAGAGAGAGAGAGAGAGAGAGAGAGAGAGAGAGAGAGAGAGAGAGAGAGAGAGAGAGAGAGAGAGTTATAACATATTGACTTACGGTACATGATTAATATCTCAGACGAATTATTAAACGAAAATAGCAAACAGCCTCAGGAAAGGTACTTCCTTACCTTTTCCTATAAATCAATGAAAGACAAGGAAGGTGTAATGGGGGAGAGAGAGAGAGAGAGAGAGAGAGAGAGAGAGAGAGAGAGAGAGAGAGAGAGAGAGAGAGAGAGAGAGATGCGAGAGTATCCTTCCCTTCCTTCCCTTCTGTTGATTACACGAGAGAGAGAGAGAGAGAGAGAGAGAGAGAGAGAGAGAGAGAGAGAGAGAGAGAGAGAGAGAGATTGTTTAAAGTTTTCTCTTTTCTCTATGACAAAGATAAGTTATGGAGCAAGAAAAAGACGCAGGCAAGGAGGAAATAGAAAGAATTGCTCTCTCTCTCTCTCTCTCTCTCTCTCTCTCTCTCTCTCTCTCTCTCTCTCTCTCTCTCTCTCTCTCTCTCTCTCTCTCTCTCTCTCTCGTGTCATGAACAGAAGGCCAGGAGGCAGGGAAGGGAGGAAGGGAATCATAGAGGGGAAGAAGGGGAAGTAATAAAGATAGAAAGAAAAAAGCTCAAGAAAAGAATGAATTAGAAAAAGAGAATAACGCTGAGTTTAGTTCGATAAAGGCGTATGAAAGGGCACGAGATGAACAGAGAGAATATAATTGGAAAAGGATAATAAAGGAAAATTGGCCAATAATCATACTGGTGATACGCTGATGATAGGAGGAGGAGGAGGAGGAGGAGGAGGAAGTGCAGGCGGTAGTGGTAGTAGTGGTGGTGGTGGTGGTGGTGGTGGTGGTGAAAAAAGGATGAAAAGTAGGTGAGTGAAACAGAAACATGGAAATAACGAACAAACACGTGAACAAGACTGAAAATAAGACCTAATATGGAGGCAAAGAAACAGGACATAGAGAACAAATAAAGAAAAAAAAAGAAGGAACAGTTGAAATACTAAAGTACACTCTACGAGACAGGAAGAGAGAGAGAGAGAGAGAGAGAGAGAGAGAGAGAGAGAGAGAGAGAGAGAGAGAGAGAGAGAGAGAGAGAGAGAGAGAGAGAGACTAGACAAAGAAGGGAAAAAGGTGCAAGATCAATGTCATAAAAAGAAAACAGGACTATTACAGCAGTACAAATAAATAAAGGAGGCATTTTGACACCGTGCAGAAAAACAATGCTGGGCAGATTCGTGAGGTGAAGCGAAAAGAGGAGAGCAAAGCGTACCGAACAGTTTATACGTACGTCAAGAAAAAACAACGGGAAAAAAAAAATTGCACGAGAAAAAAGAGAATAAAAAAAAAATAAATAAAAACACTAGCCATTGAAAGCCTCCTGGAAACTTTGTGCAAGAGTCGTGGAAACCTTTTGGAAGCTGGAAAGAGCGAGACTCCAACGACGATGACAAGAAGGGAAAGTAAACACTGCAAAGGGTGAAAAACGAAAAACAGGAAAGCACCAAGGGAAGGACGGAGAGAAAAAAACCACAACCCAAGAGGAAAGGAAAGGTACATTTTGGAGATATTTGAATGTTATGAAAGAAAAAAATATGGAAGTCAAAGGAACCAAAGCGGGCGAAATGTTTAAGAAGAAAAAGAAAAAAAAATCAGTACCCTCATGGAGAGAAAAAGGAAAAAAAAAACCACAAGAACACAGGGAAAGTATATCTTGGAGATATGAAAGAAAAAGATTTAGAAGTCGAAGGATACAAAGGTGAGATCTGAATGGTACATATGTAAAACTTCAGTACTTCCTTGTGAAAATTTCCCAGACGCTATTTAGATAAAATATTGGAAAGCAAGAAAAGTAATACGATTGCCAAACGTACAAGTAAACATATAAAATATCCAGAAGAAAAAAAAGTGAACGAATAAAATAGATCTGTAGTACGAAGAAAACGCAATTCGATCGTGGTCATAAAAAACGGCCCTGAATAGGATGTACTAAAAAAAATGTAATAGAGATATCGAACAAACCATTCACTACTTCACACACACACACACACACACACACTCTCTCTCTCTCTCTCTCTCTCTCTCTCTCTCTCTCTCTCTCTCTCTCTCTCTCTCTCTCTCTCTCTCTCTGTGTGTCTCACACACACACACACTCATACACACACGCAGACAAAAACGAAACAAAACAACATCAACAATAATAATTCGTCCAAAACAATTATTAAATGGGGTCTAAAATAACAGCTTTACTCAACGTGTCCGAAAGTCTCCGTGTGCTCTTGACTTCGGCTTTCTGGGTCAGTCGTTCCGAACACAAGGGGAGCTGCAGGCAAGGCGCGGCGCCCCCCTTTAGGCAAATATATACAAGAAGCGCTGAAGAAAACAAAACAAAACCTCAGACACGGGTCACACACACACACACACACACACACGGTACGTACATATTTCTATATATATATATATATATATATATATTTTTTTTTCTTTTCAATATCCTCGTCTTTTATTCAATTCCATCTCATGTTTCTTGTAGGCTTGTTTTCCTTGCTTGTTTGTCTCTTCTGCTCTCTCTCTCTCTCTCTCTCTCTCTCTCTCTCTCTCTCTCTCTCTCTCTCTCTCTCTCTCTCTCTCTCTCTCTCTCTCTCTCTCTCTCTCTCTCTGTTACCTCATCCCTCCGCCCCCGACAGTAATGCGTTCTCTCGATAAATTGCCAAATTACACAATTATGACCACACCCAACCACCCAACTACACACACACACACACACACACACACACACACACACACACACACACACACACACATACTGCCCCTGCTGACACACACACACACTCCCTCTCACCACATGCAGTAAATAAAGCATTCGGGTACATTAATAATTTACGTGAGTGTTCGCAAAAGACGCCATTAAAGAACCCTCATAAAAAAAAACGGGCGTCACACACACACTCGCCCTCCCTCTCACCAACACAACACCACCACCACCACCACCACCACCACAGTGACGCTACTGCAACACAACACTGGCGAGAGAAGCAACGCAGTGTTTGTGTTCGATTGCAGCACGTTATTTTGCGAGTTAAGAGAGAAAAGGACATAAAGTAAAGTAGGATCCGGCTTTATATATTTTTTTCGGTTTGATAATATATTTTTCTTTGTTTTGGTGAAATTTATGCCCAAAAACACACTTACACTGACACAGAGAAAGGAAAAAGAGAGAAAAAATGACGGTATAATAAATCTCTTATCAATGGTGAGTGCTTTGAATTAGTAAGCGTTGGAAAGAAAGGATCTCTCTCTCTCTCTCTCTCTCTCTCTCTCTCTCTCTCTCTCTCTCTCTCTCTCTCGCAATATCGCCCCGCCCCCGCCACGGCCCTGCACGTATTAGTCCCAGGTGGTGGCATCAAGATGATTGGGTGAGGCGCAAGATTTGATATCGGTCTGAAATATGAGGCTGAGTTATGGTGTGTATGTGTGTGTGTGTGTGTGTATGAGAGAGAGAGAGAGAGAGAGAGAGAGAGAGAGAGAGAGAGAGAGAGAGAGAGAGAGAGAGAGAGAGAGAGAGAGAGAGAGAGAGAGAGAGAGAGAGAGAGAGAATATTGAAACCCAAGCATGCAAAATGACACGCGTAAATGTAAATAGACGGAGAAATCAATCATGAATCACAAACAGGTACGTAATAAGAACAAACGACAAAATGGAGACAAACATAATAAAAGAAAACGGATATGGGCAGAGGAGTATCTAAATTTGACAAGACGAAGAGGGAAAAGGGAAGGGAAGGGAAGGGAAGCAACAGGACGGAATGGAGAATTACAGTGAGAAAGACTGGCTTGGGTAGAATGAGGGTAGAATGAGGATGGAAGGCAGCGGGACAGGGAGAAGGCGGGAAGGGGGATAACAATTCAGTTAAAAAAAAATGACGTAACAACTGAAATATCTGCCACAGGGACCAATAAATTCAGACAGAGGGACAATTCTGCCTCTAGTGATTAATTTCTCGCACCTGACATCACAGGTGACCGGAAGAGGGGCGGATGATAAGGGGAATGGAAGAAAGATGAGGATGGAAGGAAAGGGTAAGGAAGACAAAGGTGAAATTCAAGTAGAATAACAGAATGAAGACGAGCTGGAGTTAGGAGGAGAAGGAGAAGGAGGAGGAGGAGGAGAAGGAGGAGGAGGAGGAGGAGGAGGAGGAGTAGGAGGAGGAGGAAAAGGGGGGAAGGAATAGGAAAGTGATAAAAATACCAAGAGTTAATGTGCAAGGAAGAGGCAGAGAATGAAATTAGGAGCAGATAAAAGAGCTCATTAAGAGAGAGAGAGAGAGAGAGAGAGAGAGAGAGAGAGAGAGAGAGAGAGAGAGAGAGAGAGAGAGAGAGAGAGAGAGAGAGAGAGAGAGAGAGAGAGAGAGAGAAGGGGATGACCGAGAGCTGACTAAGCTCTACCAGAAGGGAAGAAAGGAACAGAGGACGAAGGGAAAAGGAGGAGGAGGAGGAGGAGGAGGAGGAGGAGGAAGAGGAGGAGGAGGAGGAGGAGGAGGAGGAGGAGGAGGAGGAGGAGGAGGAGGAGGAGGAGGAGGAGGAGTTCTCGTAATGGAATAGGGTGACGGGAGCCAAGTGAAATACGGACGGGGACAAACACACACACACAGAGAGAGAGAGAGAGAGAGAGAGAGAGAGAGAGAGAGAGAGAGAGAGAGAGAGAGAGAGAGAGAGAGAGAGAGAGAGAGAGAGAGAGAGAGAGAGAGAGAGAGAGAGAGAGAGAGAGACGCAAATGTACAATAAGCGCCAAATAAAAACACAAGTAAAACAACAATACAAAATAGAAATAAACTGGAAACAAAACAAAACAACACACAAAAATACACAAACACCCGCAGAGAGTAGCAATAAAGGAAGTAAACAGGACAGGTGGAGATGGAGGGAATGGGGAAGGGAAAGAGAAAGGAAGGAAAAAACAAATAACAAAAGCAGTGTAGGCAGGAGACCATGAAACAAGGTGAGGAAGAGGAAACAGGTGTGGAGAAGCAGGACAGGGGAACAGGAGGAAGAGGAGGAGTAAGAGGAAGAGGAGAGGATCAGCGGAAGTGGGTGACAGGAGCAGTAGGTGAAGAGAGTGAGGAGAGGTAAGGAGAGAATATGTGAGAGAAAGTGAGGGAACATCAGGTAAGGAAGGACAGCAGGTGACAGACAGTAGGTAATGGTAAGGAGAAGTAAGTTTGGCAAGTATACAGAAAATATTGGAGTGTGGAAAAGAAACAGGTGTGAAGTAGTAAAGTATGAAGAGCAGCAGAT
>NC_087180.1:13521614-13554114 GCF_035594125.1 Scylla paramamosain | reverse complement strand
GAGAGCAAGCAAAGTCCAGCTATATTAAACGGGGAAAAAAAAATCGAGTACAAAGTCGTAGGAATTTACTGCCGTGTTTATTGGAGCGGCGGAAGCGATGCGATTGGATTACTTACTGAATATAATAAGATTCCAAACAACACGAGACAGAATATTAACCAATAAAAAAAAGAGAGATCGAAGTAAAGAACCATCAAGGTATTATTCAGGATATATGTTTAGTATCTTAAGAATAACAAATGTACAAGTAGATAAGTACGTGTGTGGGTTGTGGTGGCAGGATAAAGCAGGTCTTCATTTCTATACGGTTTTAAGGAACACTTCTTCAGACAGACCTCTCGTCGAAACGCATTACATAAAGTTCTCTGGTTCATCCTGTCTTCTCTCCACAACAATCTATAGAAAATAAATAAGGAATTAAAGAAAATCGGGTGAATTAGAGATATTCAAAGTAGTGAGGGATATATAACTCATTCATGATGCATATTTAGTATCTGGAAAGTGAAAAGTACTCAGATAAATAAATCAAAGTGAAAATTACACAGATAAATAAACCAATCTTGTAGAGAAAAATGAAAAAAAAAAAAAAACTGTGATATTTACTGAGTCAGTATTCCCTGGCTTTTTTATTCCGTTTTCTTTCAAATTAAAAACTCATTACTTGTATTTTTTTCCTTGGAAATGTATATAGTTTCAACTCCTTTCCTCTGCCTAAAGTTTTATTTCATTTCCTCCGCGTCATATTTATTTACCTCTGAAAAAATAACTTCCCCTTCCACTGTATCTTTTATTTAAAGGACACGGCATTGCTTTTTTCTACACAACAATTTTTCTTTGTTTTCTTGACCCACCACTTTCAGTCCTTTATTTTTCCCCTCTTCCCGTTCTTCAATAAAGGTCGAGATTAATTTCAAAGCCTTAACGAAGCACCTGAACACACTGTAGTAATTAACACACACACCTGCCCTTCTTAATCAATGCTTCCTTACACCTTTACTTACCAATGACTCCTACGGTTCCAATAAAGATTTTTTTTCATCGATATTCCTTTCTATAAATCAAAGTCACAAGTTGACATGAATATTAGCACAAAATATAGATTCCGGAAAGAAGTGTTTTGACAAAGTCTTAAAACTTAAGAAGTCGTCATATTATCATGGGAAAATATTTACCTTGTAAGAATATACGTATGTGAGGAAAACAAAGCTTATGTGCACAAAATCTCAGTATAGAAAGAACGAGGAATTTATTGGGATCACGAATTCATTCCTGACTTCAGTTTAAATACTCATTTGTTCAGTTTCCATAAATTTTCTTTGTGTTGAATTACATTTTCATTAAGTTGAAGTAAATTTCTATCTAATTTCAGACACTACATTTCATTTCAAATACATTTCCGTTCAGTTCAGGTACATTTTTCGTTCAGTTTCGATAAGTTTTCGTTTAATTCAAGTAGATTTGAATATTGCTCAAGTACATTTTTGTTCAAGTCAAGGACACTTTTCATTAAGTTCAAGCACATCATAGTTTCGCTGAAGCACGTTTTTGTTCAGTTCAAGTACAATGCATTTCAGTTCAAACACATTTCTCTTAGTAAAAATACACACATTTTCGTATCAACACAATATCATCAGACACACGAACACAAATTCCAGGAACCTTTACTCAGTGATGCTTCCTTCGCCACAGGAATGCAGAGAGACACTTATAATGCAACCAAGACCTTTGTTTTCTGGTAAAGGTCAGCTTGAAATTTTGAGCATTTTAATTACACTGCAGTGGATGCCTGATATTGACATGCGGTATTTACACTTGAGTCTCCTACGGTTCGTCATCTCCTCAGTCTTTTTCTTTTCCTTTTCAGTGTTTTTTCTTCATTAGAACGAAAAAAAGTCTCGTAATAATTTTTTTTATGAGGAAAATAATGTGCATCTCAAAACTGACCCATTTTTTTTTTATTTCGAAACATTTTCTTATTTTCTTTTATTATCCACTAGTGTTTCTATTCCTTAGAGGGTCTTTTAGTTTCTATTCCTTCTCTCTAAATACACTCTTTTCTCTAGTCTATGACGCAACAAAATTAAAAATATACCAAAGTTGTTGATTAGTATGGAATACGTCTTTGAATGCATAATATCAAGGTTCACAGACCACAAAGAGGCATCAGTATTCCTCGTATTCTGTGCGGACTTTACTCTCCGAAAGAAAAGTTTTGATAGAGGAAGTCAAACAAACATTCCACTCACCCTACTTGTTGCCTCGCTCCGTTGTTTACAGAACCTGATTGTTACATCGAGATCTTTGAATCCAGATGAACTATCGCTGCTTCCTATAGAACAGTGAGTGCTAGATTATCTATTGTGAGCGTTGGATTATGAGAACTAACTTTATGTTATGTTTGTCTTAGGGACACATGTTTTAGAGAGATACTCTGGTTACGTGACATGTAGAAGAGGTGAATTATTAAGCTTCTTGTCGTCTAATTGTTGGATTGTCCACTTTCACTTTTTTTAGGTATTAGTTTAAGCATATTACTGTTTTTTTTTTTTCAGAAACACAAAAAAAAAACAAATTATTGATTACGTAAAACTTCAGATAAGCGAGTTGTGTTTAATATTGCACATCCTTAGCCAGGCAATCTATTTGCACCCTCGGTAGGCTGAATTTATATATACCTGTTATTTCACCCAGTTTTTTTTTTTCAGAGACACAGGCGGTATTTTAATTCTCGGTCACGAAAAATTAATAACAGCGCAACACAAAGCTACAAAACAAACTTTACACCAATGAAAAACAAAAATCCATCCGTGCAAAAAATATGATCACAGCAAACAATAAATACAAGCGAGTCAAGAACATAAAACACGCATCGGAAACAAATTGAAAAGATTAAACAAAATAAAACTAAATAACAACGTATTTTCCAGTCATTTTCTAGTCGTTGCAGAATTTACATATCGAAAACAAATAGACAGAGGAAAGAAAGATGGAGTAGCGGCTGCTGGGAGAGGGAGAGAGTGAGTGAGAGGCGGAGGAGAGGGCGGCACGGTAGGGAGGAGGGGCCGGAGGGAGGGAGGGGAGATGAGAGAGAGAGAGAGAGGAGAGAAAGAGGGAGGGAGGAAAGGAGGAGAAAGAGTGGAAGGGAAGCCAATGGTCATACAGAAAAGGTTACTGTGATTGGATCCCTTAATGCAAAATAACACGAACAATGGAGAGAGAGAGAGAGAGAGAGAGAGAGAGAGAGAGAGAGAGAGAGAGAGAGAGAGAGAGAGAGAGAGAGAGAGAGAGAGAGAGAGAGAGAGAGAGATTGGTGCATACATATGAACAAACACTGATGGACTGAAAAGAACAAAAAAATATTAAGACTGACTGACAGACAGACATTCGGGTGAGCATTCAGGCAGAAGTAAAGGATGAAGGGAGAGAGAGAGAGAGAGAGAGAGAGAGAGAGAGAGAGAGAGAGAGAGAGAGAGAGAGAGAGAGAGAGAGAGAGAGAGAGAGAGAGAGAGAGAGAGAGAGAGAGAATGGGAGTTTGAGGGGAACAAGAGATTAAATTTGTCTGAAATATTAGCGAGCAGATGAGAGGCCGAGGTGCGGGGATTAAGTGTAAAAATGGTGGCAAGATTAAGAGATAAGAGAGAGAGGGAGAGAAAAGAGTGAAAATGGTGAAATATGACAATACGACAGTCAAGTTTAAATATCAGAATAAATAACACGCCCACATACCCATCTCCCGCCCCACACACATACACACTCACACGCACACATACACACATACGCACACACACATACAAAATACATACTTAGCCTTGGACTTTACCTGCAGAGGATAACAAGGTATGTTTAAACATGGCATTTGCGATTTCACAAATAAAGAAATATATGTACATAATTTACTGTTGTTTTACGGATCGTATATATTTCAGAGCCTCATCTAGACTATCAATATGTTATGAAGTTATTTGATTTCTTATAGCTGTTTTCATGATTCTAGTTACAGTTTAACATGGATTTTGCATCATCAACGTTAGGTGCTTCTGTTAATAGACAACTTTAAATATGCTTCAGTGGAAGATATTGTGTTTTCAAGCGTGTTTTCATCATTTTGATGGTAGTTTAACAAAGCGTTATCATTAAGAGAAAGCCCAGGAGAATGTAACTAATCATCTGTGGCCTTTGAAAACAGTCCTGCTCGGAGCACAGTGTTAAAAATAAAGTTAAAAATCCTTTCATTCCCGCACCGAGATTTGAAAGGTGGACAAATGCACGTGGAAATAATTAAACACTCTGCCAGTAATTCCACCCGCGAGACGAACTCGAACACAGATACAAGCAAGGTAAGTGTACAGAGCAAGCGCAGTGACAGAGTGACGTGACATTTTACCACACTGTCATTACATCTTCTTCTTCTTGCCACTTAGTCCTGAATTACGCCCCGTGCAAAGGACATGTGAAATACGAAACCATTTTCTTCTGCGATGGTTCAAGAATCTCCGCGGTGGATAAGACATTCGCCAACTGTTATCTTCGTTCTAGCTCTGTGGGGAAGAAAAGGCCCCCCCAAGATAATGTGTTAATAAATGAACAGGAGATAATACGTAAGTTAACATGGTGATGTAAGAATTAAAAGGCAGAAGAAGCTCTAAGGAGGATTAATGTTTAAGGAAAGAGTATTACTATAAATAAAATGTACTTAACATGAAATGCGGAGTCAATGAATATAAAGTTAACGCAAGTAGTAGTAGTAGTAGTAGTAGTAGTAGTAGTAGTAGTAGTAGTAGTAGTAGTAGTAGTAGTAGTAGTAGTAGTAGTTGTTGTTGTTGTTGTACTACTACTACTACTACTACTACTACTAATAATAATAATAATAACAACAACAACAACAACAACACGAACGTTTACTGCTCGAATTTCACAGAACCTAAAAAGACAAAGCAAATACATACATATGCATATTGTGAATCATAAAGAATTGAATGGAATACATGAAAGGTAAAAAAAGCAAAACAAATTAAGACATAAAAATACAAATGAGAGAGAGGAAGACCACCGCAGTAATAAAACAAAACCAAAAATGCCGTAAAAAAATATAGCAATCTTAACACATCTAATGGTAATCAATAGAGAGAGAGAGAGAGAGAGAGAGAGAGAGAGAGAGAGAGAGAGAGAGAGAGAGAGAGAGAGAGAGAGAGAGAGAGAGAGAGAGAGAGAGAGATTAATTGAATAAATTGAAGAACATATATCTCACTCTTCTCTCCTCCTCCTCCTCCTCCTCCATCACACTTCAGTTCCTTTCTCTCCTCCTACCACGTTATTCTCCCTTTCCTTTTTTTTTCCTTTTTGCTCCATCACTTTCTTAACTCTCCCTTTCTTTCCCTCAACAATTCTTATTCTTTGACTTCCCATTACTCTTTCGCACCTTTTCCCATTCAATTTTTTCTCATTTCTCTTCTATTTTCCTTTCCTCCTCCTTCATACTTTGTCTTCTATTTTATCAAGCAATTTTACTTCCTTTTCCTCCTCCCTCCTCCCCTTCCCTCCGCCCCTTCAAATCACCCACACTGTCAAGCGTTCAGATCCCCTATGTGGGTGCTTACTGCCTCCCCTCGCTCGTAAAATGGGTGAGGAGTGACTTGATGGGGTGACTCCTTCTTCAGCATGCGACAGGAAAGGTGGTGGTGGTGGTGGTGGTGGTGGTGGTGGTAGGCTTACTTAGTGATGCTATTTCGGTTTGATATTCTCTCTCTCTCTCTCTCTCTCTCTCTCTCTCTCTCTCTCTCTCTCTCTCTCTCTCTCTCTCTGTAACCGTCATTATCACTCCCTCTGAAGTCTTAATATGCATTTCTCGGAACTAAATTATAAGAAAACTGAAGAAAAAAACACTAGGAGCATTATTACTTAATGTCCGGAATTTCTCAACATTTATGCCCCAATAAATTTCCTGCAATACATTATACATTATACCTTCACATTTAACACAGCGATGACAACGGATATATTGCAAATTAAAGGTGGGAACATGATACCCTTATCCACACTAGGCCACTGTGACATCCGGGTCTCCACGATCTGCCTTCCCCAGGTGTCCCCACGTACACACTAACAAAAGTATCGCTACACATTCAGCACGGAACAAACTGACACGAAGAACGGACCCACTGGTAACAGGCTACTCATGTTGGCATCCCTCCTTGTTTAGTTCAGCTGCACCTGCCTGCATCAATTGAGCGGCCCTCGTATATGAAGTAGTAGTTTGTTAGCTAGACCGACACACAGATTGATTGATGTTAGCTATATTCCTTACTTTTTCCATGCATATTTCTGTCGGGTCGTATTTGGCATCCAGCACTCCGACACGCTTACCAACCCTGCCGAGACTATAGGTTGTTTATTGTGAAGCTCGTTGGGCGCCACTGTAGTGACCCTTTCTTGAATGTGTGTACAGTAGCTACCAAAACTATCTTGAAAAAAAAGTTCTACATTATGACACAATGGACGATATTACTTGACACGTTTGGTAAGTCTGGGGGCACAGTAGGGATGGTCGCCGTATATTATAACCTGGGATATTTGATACTATATTATCGTAAGTAATACTGTATTACTACTTAGTCACAGGCAGCAGGTTTCATATCGTTAATTATTCCACCCTTCACATCACGCTTTAAAGACAGTTTTGGGAGCTACTGTACCTGTTTATCGACCAATCCTAAGGGAAGAACAGCTGGGTGAACTGCGCACCGACCGCCTCATCTTGGATTAGAACTGGGTCTCACAGATCCATAGCCAGGAGCGCTAGTCAACTTTACCAAGACGCCAAGTATTAGTGTGACTGAACTGATACAAGTTACGAAATATATTGAAAAGGGAAGTTAACAGAATCATGAATGGAAAACAGAAAAGGTTGAGGAAATGCGCATTATGGTTGAGGAAATGCGCATTATAAAAAGAGGAGAATATAAAGATCAAGTCTAAGTAAATAAAGCGAATAAGGCATCATGAATAAAGACAAAAGTTCAGATCATTCGTATAAAGAAGTGAAGAAAACTTATAGAAAACGGAGGGAAATAATTAAAATCATGTCCAAATAAAAACAACAGAAAGAGAAATTCCAGTCACCGCAAGGAAAACAAAACAAATTAAAAAGTCCTCACTGAGAAAAAAGACACTAATTTGAGCTTTGAATTTAAGATGAAAATGAACTCAGAAGAGAACACACGCATTACTTTTTTTTTCTTGTTTTTGGAGGAAGAAAACGCATCATAATTATTTCATCGAAAATTAATTAAGGAAATGGTTTGAGGAAAATGAGGAGATAAAATGAGGTTCAAAGCCGGGGATATTGGGAGAGAGAGAGAGAGAGAGAGAGAGAGAGAGAGAGAGAGAGAGAGAGAGAGAGAGAGAGAGAGAGAGAGAGAGAGAGAGAGAACAATGATATCCCTTTCTGCATTACCACCACTACCACCACCACCACAACCATCACCATCACCACAACTATCACCACCACCACCACCATCATCATCACCATCATCATCATCATCCCCATCATCATTATCATTATCAACCTCTAAGGAAACATCGTCGTGACACTAATTCTGATCTTATTAATACATGAACACGTTTCTACATGTACAAATATATGACATGGAAAGATTCACTAAAAAAAAAAGAAAAAAAAAATAAAAAAAAAGAAAAAAATACAACAACATATTTTCCAATAACGTCCGTAATCTGTCAAATAACTTCATTCAGAATATTAACTCCGGCTCTTTGTCGCCAGAAAATAAGCGAAAAAAAAGAAGAAAAACATGTTTACATCATCACAGAACTGATTTTGTAACCTTATTAACAATCTTTCCTTTCATTATTCCCACCAAAAAAAAAAAAAGAAAAAGAAAAAAATCATACACAATCAAAGAAAAGTAGGTGAGGTGGAGTAGCAGGGAGTGGAGTGTGGAATGCGGAGAGGTTGTGGTTCCGTGGGTGGCGGTGGAGGCAAGATTAAGGCGACATAATGAAGACAAGGAAGAGGATGAGGAGACGCAGAGTACGAGCAGGAACCTTGAAAATATAATGAGGGAGACACTGCCGAGGAACACACCACCTGTCTGGGATTACGAGAGAGAGAGAGAGAGAGAGAGAGAGAGAGAGAGAGAGAGAGAGAGAGAGAGAGAGAGAGAGAGAGAGAGAGAGAGAGAGAGAGAGAGAGAGAGAGAGACAGAGAGAGAGAGAGAGACAGAGAGAGAGAGAGAGCTATTTTTATTTTTATTTGATTACTTTGGCCACTGAGTACAATATATATTTTATTTGGCGAGGTTCAATAAATCGAGGCTTCCTTTGGACATGAACAAAATATATTTAAGAAAAGCAAAACGAGAGAGAGAGAGAGAGAGAGAGAGAGAGAGAGAGAGAGAGAGAGAGAGAGAGAGAGAGAGAGAGAGAGAGAGAGAGAGAGAGAGAGAGAGAGAGAGAGAGAGAGAGAGAGAGAGAGAGTTCATGTAAAGTTGGTATATCGTTTACTTTGTTAAATTTCCTCTTTGTTTCCCTCTATTTCTATATAAAGTGGTAATTGAGATTTTCCCATTTTTACTGCACTTCATTCAGCCTTCAATTCTTATCTCCTTTCGTGTAAATAGAGATAACAGCGCTGAGCGAGCCGAGCGCACGTGCCCAGAGATTTAATAATGTTGTTGAGAGAGAGAGAGAGAGAGAGAGAGAGAGAGAGAGAGAGAGAGAGAGAGAGAGAGAGAGAGAGAGAGAGAGAGAGAGAGAGAGAGAGAGAGAGAGAGAGAGAGACACACACACACACACACACACATTTTTAGTTAAACCATAAGTAATACTATTCTATGTATAAAAAAAAGAAATTCACGTACAGCAGAGCTTAACATTTACCAAAAAAAAAAAAAAAAAAATTACTGTGCCTCTTGTTCCCCTTCCCTGGGTTCATTTTTGCCCTTGGTCTGCCTCAGTCGTGCATAAAAACATGACAGATAAAAATATGCAAGTTATCTTTAAAAAGAGCAGAAGCAAATCAATCAAAAAGAGATGATGAGTAAACTTACCCAGCCTTTGAAATGAATGTGTACGAGAGAGAGAGAGAGAGAGAGAGAGAGAGAGAGAGAGAGAGAGAGAGAGAGAGAGAGAGAGAGAGAGAGAGAGAGAGAGAGAGAGAGAGAGAGATAAAACCCGAGAGAGATACATCACTCACAATAATATCCCGCATAAAGCACACAAATAAAAAAAAAAGAAAAGAGAAAAGAAAGAGGCAAAAACACACCTCATAACTCAGGCAGACATATTTTTGGCTTACGAGATTAAACGCGATCAAGAGGCCATTTCTAGAAGGCAGCGAGAGCCTCACCTGTATAACCCAAGAACTCAGGTAAACCTAGGTAGGACGGGGGAGGAACCACTGGACAGGTAAAATAGATGACCCTTTACCAACGCATTATTATGGCGGTCAGGCAGGAAAGTTTCACCCTAAATAAATACGCTTTCTCTCAAGTAACCTAGGGGAAGGAATGGAAAGTGCTCTCTTCAGAATAACCCCTAAAAATCCCTAAAAAAATGTTCCTAAATATCAATAAGTATCCTTGAAACATCTCCAAAGACTACTAAAGCTGTCCCATAAACACTCCTTTAAATATTTACAAACTGGCCTCCTCAACACCACCATGACACCCTAAAACATTCCTAAAATAATCCCTAAACCTTAAAAATATTCAAAATCTTCCGCAAATGCTCCCTAAAATACTCCCTCACACCCTAAATTACCCCTAAAGTAATCTCCAAACCCTAAACACATTCAAATTACCCGTAAACAACCCCTACCTCACCAAGAGCATCCTTAAAGTGGGTCCCTTAAACACCCACCAAAACACCCCAAAAGTGGCCCCGTAAAAATCTCCAATGTAAACGTGGCCGAGAAGATACGACATGGAAGTCAAGCTGCTCACCTGAAGGCCGCGTCTGGTCTGGTCTTATATCACCTGTGAGTTACCTGAGGCCTCCGCTGATAGCCGCCTACCGTGTTACTAAATATAAAATCCTCACAACATTTTAGAGAATCGGTAATTTTTTTTTTCTTTCTTATTATTTTGTTTTATTATTTTCCTTCCCCCGATGCTGTTGAACTTTTCCAGGAATTTTCGCAGTGATAGTTTTCTTCCTACCTCTCTTGAAATATAACTTTTGGTGAACGCAAAGACAAATGCACATAATTTAAATCCTCCGAGGCAACAGAAAGTTAAAGCCATTGAAGGAAATTACAGACAAACAAGCATCATATATATTTTACCTGAAGGAAGAAAGGCAAAGGGATGGAAGGAATCAATTTCACGCGAAGAAACGACGAATTATGATGACGGTGATGTTCCCGCGTGATTGCGGCTCAAGGTAAAGAGAAAGGCAAGGAGGAGGATGCAAATATACGAAGAGGAGGGAAGGGACGAGCGGGAGAAGACTAAGGGGACGAAGATGGAAGGAGAGAGAACTTGGAGGATGGAAATGAGAAGGAAAAGAGGGGATGAGTAAGACGCAATGGAAGAGGACAGAAAGAGGGGAGGAGGAGGAGGTACAAAGAGGAGTAAAGATAAAATTTAAAAAGAGGAGAAAGAGAAGAGCAAAAGAAGGAATAAAGGCATAGAATGAAGATGAAGAGGAAAGGAGGAGAATAATGAACGGGATGAGGAGGAGGAGGAGGAGGAGGAGGAGGAGGAGGAGGAGGAGGAGGCAGCAGAGCAACACTAATGTCTCAGGTATGAAACATTAATATCCGATTAGAGGAAGTGAGCTTCTTCAGGTGGGAGCGAAGGTACACTCCACTCTCTCTCTCTCTCTCTCTCTCTCTCTCTCTCTCTCTCTCTCTCTCTCTCTCTCTCTCTCTCTCTACTCTGACGCCTTCCCTCCACCGGGGAATATCCACAGCACAACGTACGTCTCACTCACGGATATTTATGACTTCCCTCCAGGATAACTTACGCTTTCCTTTAAAACGAGTTAGAAGTTATAAAAGTAAATAAAGATGGAAATGGAGCGCTGGCAATAAGAGGATGAATGCAATGCGATACTTAAATAGCAAAACTTTTCTCTCTCTCTCTCTCTCTCTCTCTCTCTCTCTCTCTCTCTCTCTCTCTCTGGCTTGGCTGAGTTAGGCTTAAGAACGTATCAGTGAATCATCATTATTAATTTCAACATCTAAAGGTTAACGTCAGTAACTGGACAACCAAGAACTAAGAAGAAAGCTGCCCACAAGTAAAACACTCACTGGGAAAGTTTCAAAAGAGGTTAAATAATAAGACGGTGTCACGATCAGAAAACGGACGTGCTGCTAAAGGGCCGGACAGTGCCAGGGAGGGAGGCCAAAGGAGCTGTAAAGAGCCAGAAAGTGCCGAGCGGACACACTTCGATAGGCAGCAAGTGGAACATTTTTCTTGGAGCTTCGCGTGACTCCTTTTGACTCTGCTCCTCACGTTCATGCCTCCTCCTCCTCTTCCTCTTCACTGCCCCTCTTTCTCTTGTCTGTTTTTATCCAAATCCTGCAACTTCCTTCTCCTATTCCTATCCTCCACCTCCATCTTCATCCTCTTCTGTGACGTCCTACATCCTAAACTTCCCTTCCCTCTTCCCTCCATCTTCCCCTCGCCTTCTGCCCTTCCCCTACTTCAGCCTCTCGCTCTTGCTTTCCTTTCATTCCTTTTCCTCTCTCCCTCAGTTTCCTTCCTCTCCCCTGGTCCCACAATTTACTTCGCCCAGTCGCCCAGCCTCTTAACTCTCCCTTCCCCCCAAACCCCCACACCCTCTCTTAAAAAAGTCTTGTACACCCAAACCTCTTCCTCTACCCCTTCAGCCTCCCCTTCAACTCTTCCCTCTGAACCCTTCAATCTTGTGCTAGTATTTAGGGAGACGAGGGATGTTTACGCAGCAGAACACGGACACACTAGCTAAGAGGGATGACTTTCAGTGTGATTTCGTGTGCTTGGCCTTTCCAGCCGCGTCAAGAGGAAAGGTTCAGGTGGAATATATTCGATGCTATTTTTGGACTCTGAAACGATTGCAGAGAGGTTTTGTTTTTCCGGCAAGGTTTCAGGGAGCGCAGGATCAGTCAGGCAGGCATGTAAATAGGCAGGTAGGTAGGTTGATAGGGACGGATGGAGGGAGGAAGGAAGGGAGGGAGGAAGGTAAATAGACAGGTAGGGAGGTAGGAAGAGAGAAAGGAGAGTTAGTACTTAGAGACAAGACGCTTTCAGAAAGTTTGGAAATGAGCCTTGGAAATGGAGAGTTAATGAGTGGAAAAAGTACGAGAAAGTCTGTTCTTCTTATCTGACAAAAAAAAAAAAAAAAAAAACGTAGAGCAGGTTAAAGAAAACTCTTTCGTACACACACACACACACACACACACACACACACCAACCTCACCAACCACACACACCCACCTATCCCTTTCCCACACACCCATCCACATATCACCCCAAACACACCCACGCACTTCCCTCCCTCTCACACACACACCCACTTATTCCTCTGCCACACTCACACACCTACCTATCCCCCTCCTCCGCCCAACACACACGCCTCACAGCTAATTCATCTGACTAAGGGACTCTCTCAAACCAGCCACGATGAAACCAAGCAAGACTCAGCAGGCGGCATCGTACATCCGGCAGCAGATGTCGCTATGTGTCGAGCTCTGATTGGCTGCGCGTGTCCTCTGTCGCAGCCAATTACCTCCGGGTTCTGTTAGTGGTATCAAGTGAAGCTCGGGAAAGAGGAAACTGAAGCCTGTGTTAAGCTCTATGAAACCTAGGCCAAGAGAGAGAGAGAGAGAGAGAGAGAGAGAGAGAGAGAGAGAGAGAGAGAGAGAGAGAGAGAGAGAGAGAGAGAGAGAGAGAGAGAGAGAGAGAGAGAGAGAGAGACCACTAAGGTATTACACAGAATAACATATGAACACACACACACACACACACACACACACACACATTCTCTGTGCTACAAAGTACAAAGGTGATCTTGAGCTGCATAAGTGAATCTTGAAACGTGTGTGTGTGTGTGTGTGTGTGTGTGTGTGTGTGTGTGTGTGTGTGTGTGTGTGTGTGTGTGTGTGTGTGTGTGTGAAAGAGAGAGAGAGAGAGAGAGAGAGAGAGAGAGAGAGAGAGAGAGAGAGAGAGAGAGAGAGAGAGAGAGAGAGAGAGAGAGAGAGAGAGAGAGAGAGAGAGAAACTTGCGTGATATAGAACAATCAAGTGACACACGCTGGAAGCTTAACATTCACTCGATTAACTTTGCTACGACTTGCGCCCCTTCCTCCTTCCACCCCCACCTGATCCCACCTTATTCTCCCCCGCCCTTACCCAACCACGACCTTATCACCAAACACCACAGTTCTTCCCCTTTGACCTCCACTTCCACCTGCCTTGAAACCTACCTAACCTGTTTCTTTTCTTCTCATTATTTCAGTCTTTCATCCGAGGCGACCCACGTGTTTCCCTCAAGCCACGTGTCTTATCTCTTCCCACGTTTTCTATGCCTTGGTTTGAATTACGTCACAGGAATACAACACGAAAAAGGATGTCAGGCAAGAAATGGGTGAAAAATCGTTGTAAATTGAGATTGGTGGTAATGGTTTGGGTCCTGAAAGGGAAGGGATTAAATGGGAAAGGAATGGAATGAAAGGGAATGATAGAGTGTGTAAGGAGTGAAAAATGGGAAATGAAGCAAGGAGAGATAAAAGAGTATACGAGAGACTGGTGATAATGGTAAAGATCCAAGAGAAAGGGATAAATAGACGAAGGAATAAAATGAGACTAAAAGGAGAGGGCAGGAGGAGTGAAGAAAGGAAAGTAAACAAGGAGAAAGAAAAGAAAAAGACACGGGGATTGCTGATAAAGGACGGGAAGAATGGTAAAGGAAAGGAAGGAAAGAAAAATTCAAAAGAACGCAGGAGTGAAGAAAGGAATAAAAGAGAGGAGGGTGACTGGCGATAATAATAATAATAAAAAGGTTAAGGAGGAGAGGAATGATAGGAGAGTTACGAAATGGAGAATAAAAGAAAAAGAAAAGAATAATGAAGGGGAGTGGCAATGAAGACTTATTGGTTATCGATTCAGAACCCAAAAGTTTAAAAAGAAAGTACTTGTAAATTTAATGGCAGCATATGAGAAAAGACCCTTGGTGTAGAGGTGAAGGTTAAAGTGAATGATTGAATAACAGCCGAAATGACACTGTCCTTTCTATTTCTCTGCGTTTTTGTGTGTGTGTGTGTGTGTGTGTGTGTGTGTGTGTGTGTGTGTGTGTGTGTGTGTGTGTGTGTGTTGAGTCATTCATGGACGTTCTTATATACCTTAACATTTTCGTCAGCGTCTAAGTGACAAGAGACTAAGAAATCCTAAGTAACAATTCATAAACATACTCTTAACGTGACGGCAGCAGTACGCGTGATATTTCTCAGGAATGTTTATTCAGATCTTCCTTTCACGTAATGTTAAAAATTTCACTCTGAACTTTATAATAATGTCACGGTAGGGATCCTTAATGATGCAGCGCGCGCAGTAATTCCTGAGCAGTGCCTCCAGTCTCCTTTCGCCTTCTCCGCCACCAGGCCTGCACGTCACCTCACTGGCTGTGGAGAGGAGTATTATTTAACACTCGTGAAGTGAATAAAACATAATGCATACAACAATAAATACTCGGAAAATAGTTCTCACTGTTGACATTTTCCTTCGGTAGAAATGTTTAAACTTTAAGAGTGAGTGCACGTAACTGCTGCAGGCCAACTCGGTCCATTGTCAACGCTGTCCTTTACCAACTCGGCCTACTGCCAATTCGAACCAACATCAAGTCGGTCTACTACATACCAACTCGGCCCACAGTTATGAATTAGCTAATTAGCAAGAGCCTCAATTTTATTTAGCTTCTCCATATGCACACATCTTTCAGTTTTGTACAGAGGGCGACAGACCTAACCATTTGCTGCTGTTAAGGGACGAGTTGGTCCTATCCTGTATCGATGTAACACTTACTCACTTTATTTCACTTTACTTTATTTTCTTACATTCACAAACACCAGGAAACTTACTGTACATTCGCTTATCTTAAATAAACAACAACCGTAATGACTATATTGCATTATTCTCTTATCAAAAACCACCACAATCACAAACAAGCGACACAAAACAACACGATGCCGTAAGAAAATGGCTGAGATGTGGCCGAAGTAATTACCTGCAATTATAGGTGAGGTCACAGCTCGCGGTGCGGGTCACGATGGAGAGTGGAGGTCACGCTATTGTGTGTGTGTGTGTGTGTGTGTGTGTGTGTGTGTGTGTGTGTGTGTGTGTGTGTGTGTGTGTGTGTGTGTGTGTGTGTGTGTGTGTGTGTGTGTGTGTGTGTACGCTGCATAATATTCACGGAACTTAAACAGGTGTGTTGTAAAAAGAAAGAAAGAGAGAGGGGATAAAGAAAAGAAAAGACAAAAAAAAAAAAATAAAAGGAAAACAAAAATAAGAAGACATTTATCATAAGTCCGTCATGTGCGTGGATCCATGATAACGTCGAAAGTCATAAATCTCTAACACACACACACACACACACACACACACACACACACACACACACACACACACACACAATGCAGGTGTAGACGAATGTAAAACTGAATTCTGTGACACTTTTTCTCTCCTTCCCCTTGTCTCCTCCTCCTTCAAAACACGGCTCCATTCTTCTCAATTCTTCCTCCCCTTGACAAAGACATTTACCTCTCGCTTCTTCCTTCCCCTTCTTTATCTCTCCTTTTCTATCACCCACTGCCACCACCGACACCATTCTCGCTTCTTTTCCTGTCCTTCCTTTCTCTTTCTACCGCGTAAAACACACAAGACAGAAACATGAGGACAGGGAAAAGCAAGAGAGAAAATGCTAAGCAGACTTTTTAGAATACAAACACATCCCTGACATAAAAAAAGAAGAAAAAAACACAAACACGACGCAACACATGAAACAAAACGAACATAAAAACACGTAACCACATCAGTGACATCTCAGTCCTTCAATTTAATTACTTCGCGCAACCTTGACACACACACACACACACACACACACACACACACACTCACACACACGGGGGGGAAAGAATAATGGATCCGTTTTAAGTCCGCACCTGCAGCTTGGTGGAGAGGGGGCGGGGAGGATGACAGGGTGGGAGTGTTGGGGGGAGGATGATTGTGGTGGGTGGGGAGGGGGGCATGGGCCCTTGAAAGCGTCACAGCGAGACCAGATTTACGTGATTCGTGAAAGGGAACCAATCAACGAACAGCCGAATTCTGGATGCTTATTGATTATTTGTGTGCATTCGTGTGTGTGTGTGTGTGTGTGTGTGTGTGTGTGTGTGTGTGTGTGTGTGTGTGTGTGTGTGTGTGTGTGTGTGTGTGTGTGTGTGTGTGTGTGTATACCAAGCTGTACGTATTTGTGTAATTGCAGAATACAGAGTCTAAGCTACATTTGTGTGGTGCTGTTTCCATATCAGTATTTATCCAGTGCTCTCTCTCTCTCTCTCTCTCTCTCTCTCTCTCTCTCTCTCGTGCAATACGTTTTTTCTTTTATGTAGATGTTTCTGACAGGCTAAGAACCGTGAAAGCAAGAAAAATACATGCTCAATTACCGATCCCTGAAAAAAAAATATAAGAATAAAAAACAACTCCAATCACACTGACATGAATATCAACTTATATTTAGTACCGCAAACCCACCACACTAGAACACAGGGGAGAGAGAGAGAGAGAGAGAGAGAGAGAGAGAGAGAGAGAGAGAGAGAGAGAGAGAGAGAGAGAGAGAGAGGGGGTGGTACGTACGTGCGTAGGGAATACTTTACAACAAAGTAATGGAATAAAGTGAAGTGTGAAGGATTAACTAAATCACTGAACGCTTCCATTAAAGTTCTACTAAAAAACTATTTCATTCTAAAGGTCACAGTATTGATTGCTGGTTTTGTGACAGGTGGAGAGAGTGGTGGAGAGGACAGGTGATAGCTGGACAGGTGACATAAGACACACTTTCACCTGCGTGACTGAATACGAGAGAATGTAATGACACAGCGCGAGGAATTGCAGAGAAAAGCAGAGAAATTAAAGTTGCGAATGTCAGAGAGAGAGAGAGAGAGAGAGAGAGAGAGAGAGAGAGAGAGAGAGAGAGAGAGAGAGAGAGAGAGAGAGAGAGAGAGAGTTTTATTTACACAGAATACTATATGACGAAACAAAACAAAACAAAACAAAAGCCTCTTCACTCAAGTATCATCAGACGTCATACTTGAGAATAAAATAATAAAAGAAACTGCTTCGGAAAAGAATAATTAGGGTCTCATTGTGTGTGTGTGTGTGTGTGTGTGTGTGTGTGTGTGTGTGTGTGTGTGTGTGTGTGTGTGTGTGTGTGTGTGTGTGTGTGTGTGTGTGTGTGTGTGTGTAAACAAACGTAGCCTGACCCAGCCTTTTTCATCCACATGAGTACAACTCTTAATAAAAACAATCTTTGAAAATCAATAAGAATTAAAAAGACCACGAAGACAACAAACGCGACAATCACCAGACTTCAATCATCTACTTTATCTACCATCAAAATTCAAAGCATTCGAAGTTCTAGCGTAGTATCAAAGAACTAGACCTGGGAAAAGAAAACGGAAAGTGAACGGATAAAGAAATGAAGTGGACAGTGTTTCGTGGGGGCTGAGAGAGAGGAAGGCACGGAAACCTGGAGATAAGTAGAGGAGGTAAAGAAATAAAAGGGGAAGAACGCTTTACAAGAGTTATTGGAAGCTGAGGAGATGATGAAGACATAAAGGGGTGGTGAACAATTGGGGAGGGACTGGGGCAAGCTGGGGCAAGGGAAACACAAGGACGTGGGGAGGCATGAGGCAGAGAGGCAGGTGGGCTGGATCGGGACAAACTGGGGAAAAAAGAGTAATGCTGCCCTGGCTCTTGAAATTTATAACCCTTAATTTTTCCTTCGTGTTTTTCCATCAACGTAACGATGTTTACACTGAACAGTCTAATAAGAATATCCGACTTGTTAAAATTTTTTTATACCTATTTCATCTCGTATATTCGCACTCCCTCCGAGAAATATACGATGAATATTCAATTAAGTTATAAAATGTCAGTGTTATTTCTGCTTCAATTTCTAACTCTATATATATGACATCCATAAGAAATACAATGGGAATAAAATTTATGATTCCTTTATTACTGTATTAGATAATTTAAAACAGAGATACTTCTATTTCTTTACTGATATATTTATTACGTTATTTGAACTGAATAACTTTCGATATAATATTCATCGAATTATTATTCACAAATGTACTAAAACTGATAATAAGCAACATACATTCACTGACTTGTATTCTTCTCTCATTTTCTAATTTAACCTTAAGATCTCCACTGTCTCCTGAACCCTTGCGTGTGTGCGTGTGTGTGTGTGCGTGTGTGTCCGTGCGCGTGCGGCTGTATGCATGATTATGGGGCATGTCAATGAAAACCATGAAGTCTTGACACAGCAACATCAGCAAGGATGATGATAAAAATAATACGAATAACAACGGTATTATCATTATTATTTTTTTTATTACTGCTACCACATCAACTACTACTATCATTGTTACTATTACAATAACTACTACTACTACTACTACTACTACTGTTACTACTACTACTACTACTATTACTACTACTACTATTACTATTACTATTACTACTACTCCTACTACAACTACTACTAGACTCTCTATCTACATTACGAGTGAACAAGGCGTTTACATCGATACAACCACATTCACCAACATTCCTTTATATATCACCAATAGGCCTTTGGGGCAAATAACACTGCATTTCACCACACCACGCTTGAGAATAACAACTACAACAACAACAACAACAACAACAACAATAATAATAATAATAATAATAATAATAATAATAATAATAATAATAACAACAGCCCCAGTAGATAATGTACAATAAGTCTTCACAATTTCAGCGGACAGAGCAACGCAAAACTAAGAACATTATGAGAATATTACATTTCTAAGCACCACAACGACATACGCAGCATTTCGCGCCGTTAAAGGTCTCAGCTAAATGGAGAGTGCTTTACCCACGGATAATTAATTGTCCCTAAATTCAAGGTGCAGTTTACGTAATCATGTGGTTCATCCCATTATGGTTAATGAGTTTATTTTTCCTTCCATTGAAAAAAAAAAGAAAAAACTGCAACCATTAGGACGTGTGTGTGTGTGTGTGTGTGTGTGTGTGTGTGTGTGTGTGTGTGTGTGTGTGTGTGTGTGTGTGTGTGCTTACAAACTAAGAATAT
Organism: Scylla paramamosain; assembly: GCF_035594125.1. Classification (NCBI taxonomy): domain Eukaryota; kingdom Metazoa; phylum Arthropoda; class Malacostraca; order Decapoda; family Portunidae; genus Scylla; species Scylla paramamosain. The sequence goes on along the minus strand of NC_087180.1, from coordinate 13,534,759 downwards.
GTTTAAGGAAGAAGAAGAAGAAGAAGAAGAAGAAGAAGAAGAAGAAGAAGAAGAAGAAGAAGAAGAAGAAGAAGAAGAAGAAGAAGAAGAAGAAGAAGAAGAAGAAGAAGAAGAAGAAGAAGAAGAAGAAGAAGAAGAAGAAGAAGAAGAAGAAGAAGAAGAAGAAGAAGAAGAAGAAGAAGAAGAAGAAGAAGAAGAAGAAGAAGAAGAAGAAGAAGAAGAAGAAGAAGAAGAAGAAGAAGAAGAAGAAGAAGAAGAAGAAGAAGAAGAAGAAGAAGAAGAAGAAGAAGAAGAAGAAGAAGAAGAAGAAGAAGAAGAAGAAGAAGAAGAAGAAGAAGAAGAAGAAGAAGAAGAAGAAGAAGAAGAAGAAGAAGAAGAAGAAGAAGAAGAAGAAGAAGAAGAAGAAGAAGAAGAAGAAGAAGAAGAAGAAGAAGAAGAAGAAGAAGAAGAAGAAGAAGAAGAAGAAGAAGAAGAAGAAGAAGAAGAAGAAGAAGAAGAAGAAGAAGAAGAAGAAGAAGAAGAAGAAGAAGAAGAAGAAGAAGAAGAAGAAGAAGAAGAAGAAGAAGAAGAAGAAGAAGAAGAAGAAGAAGAAGAAGAAGAAGAAGAAGAAGAAGAAGAAGAAGAAGAAGAAGAAGAAGAAGAAGAAGAAGAAGAAGAAGAAGAAGAAGAAGAAGAAGAAGAAGAAGAAGAAGAAGAAGAAGAAGAAGAAGTGGAATGTGGAGGAGGAATGTCAAGGATGAGAAACCAAAATATCGGGAAAGGAAGACAAACGAGAGGGGAAATAAAAATTGCATCTGAAGTAAGAAAAATAAAGCAAGAGAAAAAAATATCGAGTTAAGCAGAAGCAGAAGAGAAGGAGGAAATGATTAGAAGAGATTGCAGAAGACGGAAGAACAGGAGGAGGAGGAGGAGGAGGAGGAAAGAGAAAGAGAGTAGGAAGAGTAGTAGAGAACAGAGAGTGAAGGAAAGGGAGGAAAGAGGACGGGGAAGAAAGGAGAAAAAGAAAAAAAAAAAGAGAGATAATGAGAGAAGGGATGATGATGATGTTGAACTAAGAGAAAGGGAGAGGAAGAAAGAAAAGATGAAGGTGAGAAAAGACAGAGAGGTATATGAGAATGGGAAAGGTTGAGGAAAAAGGAGAGGTAAGGAGAGAAAGGGAGAAAAAATAATGTTGAAGAAAGAGAAAAGAGGAAGAGGGAAGGAGAGAAAAGGAGAAAAGAGATGGTAGAGGAAAGATAGAGAGAGAAGGAATGAGAGGAGGAAAGAAAAAAAAAGAAGGTTGAAGAGAGAGAGAGGGAGAAGGAATACGAGGAGGGAGGAAAAGAGAAGACTGAAGTAAGATAGAGGGAGAGAAGATGAGAGAAAAGAAGTTGGGAAGAAAAAAAAAAGATGAAATGAATGGAAAGAAAAAAAAAGGAGGAGAGAGAGGATAAGGAAGTAACGAAGAAGGAAGAAAAGGAGGAAAAGGAAGAAAAAATGTTGAACTAGGACTAGATAAGGGAGCAAGGAAGGTGGGCGGGCGAACCGAAGAGGGAGTAAGGGGAGGAGATAACTCACCTGGGGAAGTAATTACAGGTGTCAGCTTGGGAACCTACCATTTGTACTTGTCTCGAGGCATACAGGTCACGAGGAAGGCAGGAACATAGGTGCAGTGATTGAGTGACCTGAACAACCTATCATTTGCTATTTACCCCATTTCCTGATACAAATTATTAGCACTACATTCCTTCCCTCATCTAATCTGCATTCCTATCTGTGTAATTACCTAGGTGATATATTGATTGATGTACTGGGGTGTTGTGTGTGGTACGTGTAATTCTTGACACTAATCTACATCTACCTGTTAATTAAGTACACGTTTCTTCCCTACAGGTGTGGCAACGGTGAACGAGACTGAACTGAGGTAGCTACAGCAGACAACCTGGAGCCAAGCAGTGAAGAAAACGCAGTGATACAGCAATTTTACACCCACCCACTCTCCCGCACACACACACGCACGCACGCACACACCCACCCACCCACACACACACACACACACACACACTAACACGGCACAAAAGTCAATCTCCCACACGTGTTCCCTAGAATGTCAGTTATAAATATTTCACGAGACTTATTTCACGTCAGGGAGCATCAAGCGACAGGAGAGCGCGGGACCCACAGCTCCTCCCCTCGCCCTTATCGCCTCCTGGGACAGTAATGACGCGGGGTAACGGAGGGTAACAGAGGCTCCGACACGGCCAGGAAGACGAGGGGGTAAAACTGCCAAGTGTGATGGAGGAGAGTCGACTTACACAGACGGAGGTGAAATGTGCCAAAAGAAAAATCGCAGAGACGGTCTGATGTGAAGTCGGATGTGTTAAATTACGATAATGGCGCCTGTTCCTGTTCCTGCCGCTGGTGCTGTTGCTTCACTGTGAGATTCTCTTTTTTTTTTTTTCTTTTCTTTTTTTCTTGATGGTTCTGACTGAGTCTCGAAGGCAGGTTTCGCTTTGAAAATAAAAGTGACGCCTCGTGAAGCAGCTCTCGAAACACATGGAAGTGGAATATATTTAAGGTTAACTGAGCAAATACTGTTAAAGCCGTGATATTTTTGTACCTGGAAAAATGCTACAAAAGTCCCTTGCAGAATTATAACTATGCAGCGCGAAATACACATACACTGCGTGGCATAAACGTATGACGGCCATAATTCCATGCACTTCTTTCGACAAAAACAAATATAAGAGCATCCATTTAGGGAGTTTCAATTAAAACATTTACAAAGCCCGTGTGCGTCGACGTGAAATGATACCGAGTGGACCAAAACGTTCAAAATAACACGTTATTATACACATCAAAACGACGGCAAGGGACGAAAAAAAATAATAATAAAAAAAAACAGTAAAAATGTGAGAAAAAAATATAACTGTCACCAATGGAACCATAAATATTAGTGCGTGCAGCTTGTGATGCTTCAGACCGACACCAAATCTGAAGCACTGAGACTCTGAAACACTTAATAAACCTCGAGAAAACCGACGAAACACCTCAACACTAACGTCAGTAAGGAGAAAAAAGAACACCTGCCAGAAACAAACACGGTAAAAAACAAATAAGCAAACATTAGTGTAAGAACTTAATCGAAACACGCTTCACTGCTTCGAATGAGGAACAGTAAACCCCTGAAAGAGGCGCTGCTGACATGGCGAGGTCGAGAGCGAGGTGCCTAAGGGCGGGGCCTGGGCGAAGGAAGCGGTGGTGGTGGCGGTGGTAGTAGGAGGAGGTAGTGGTGGTGGTGGTGGTGGTGGTGGTGGTGGTGGTGACGTCATGGTGCCGCCCCGCAAGGTCACGTTGGTGGTCCTGGTGATCTGCCTCACGCTGACCTCTGCCGACCCCGATCCAGGTCAGTGTTTAAATATAATTAGTTGTATTTATTTAGTTTTTTTACATCAATGTTTTTACGTTCATGTTTTTTTTTTCCAACGTAATTTCTAGTTTGTGTATTTTATTTAAATGAGTCTTTTTTACGATGTGTTTTATTCTTTATTTTTAGTTCTTTATATCCATAATCTTTTATAAGCGTATTTATTTAAATACCTCTCTTTTGTCTGACTTTTTCACTTGTTTTTTGAGCATAGTCTTTTCTTTAAAGCTAAAAATCTGCATATAAATTCTACATTGGTAACATATACTACTGTTTTTTAAGTCTGTTTATTTGTTTGGTGCTCATAATGATAACGCTCACAGTAGTCGCACCTGTGCATACTGCCTTTATTAACTTTAGTATTTAAATGTATTTCACAACAGTGACATGTACTGTAGCTATTTGAATTTATATATAAACGTGGCATTTTCGTGTCATCAACGTTCACAGCAGTGGCATCTATGAATGTGATGGTCATTGTCCGAACATTAACTTTGTGAAGATTAATGTTCTGTGTGAGATGTCCAATAAAAATGTCAGTGACGATCTTAGTCCTCTCACTGTTATATATTTCCTCTTAATATAAAAGTAATGTGGTGCATACTTAGCATAACACTTCTGCAGTCACCACTGGGAGCAAAATGAGCCATCAAGTCATTCAAACCTTTCAAAGACATTAATTCAATCTACGCTCAGTCACACGATCTACGTTCACTCAAATATGAAGCGTCATATCGCCATTAGCAGTCGACGGGTTAAAAGAGATACGACAAAATGATATTAGTGATGGTGATAGAGATGCGTTATAATGCTAATGTTAAATCACCAAAACTTACTTTCCTGGACTTGCACTTCACATAACTCAGACACAAACGTACCTTGAGATGGTTAAAATGACTGTAATACCAAGACGTTCAGGGCACTAAACCACACCTTAAGAGCCTCCAAGACCCAGAACACCATCTAGTTAAGCCCCCCTAAAGCTCAGTAGTTTCACAGCGGCGTACAAACCACTCCCTTCTCACGCTGCAGCTTCCACCAAATTTTAGAAACCAGTCCAGGTCTCCCCACTTCACTCTGTCTCTACAAAGCTGTTTTTATAACTTCCTACAGCATGTCCAGAGTGCGAGATTGTGTGTGTGTGTGTGTGTGTGTGTGTGTGTGTGTGTGTGTGTGTGTGTGTGTGTGTGTGTGTGTGTGTGTGTGTGTGTGTGTGTGTGTGTGTGTGTGTGGCGAATGAGTATGAGACCAAGTTTTTCTTTTAGATCTGAGGAATTAATTTAAGTGTAATAGCAGCAGCAGCAGCAGCAGTAGTAGTAGTAGTAATAGTAGTAGTAGTAGTAGTAGTAGTAGTAGTAGTAGTAGTAGTGGTAGTAGTAGTATTAGTGGTGGTAGTAGTAGTAGTAGTTGTTGTTGTGGTAATAGTAGTAGTGTACCAAATCAGATAACAACAAAAATGACAACAGCAATAATGATAGCAACAACAACAACAACAAAAACAACAACAACAACAGCAAAGAAAACGCAACCATAAAAACTATACAAAAAAAAAAAAAAAGAAAAAAAAAGGTTCTCCTCAGTTACACCTGCAGTGGGTATTCTATCTTTTGACATCTCCACGGCAAACATTAATGGTTCCTGGAATGTTAAGCAGCACCTCAGGACACCGAGGGAAAAGAATAGGAAGAGAACACAGATAAGATAACCGTTAGTGGTATCTCTCTCCGGCCATTAAGGAGAAAAAAAAAGAAAATGCGAGATACAAAAGAGGATTACCAGAGAGAGAGAGAGAGAGAGAGAGAGAGAGAGAGAGAGAGAGAGAGAGAGAGAGAGAGAGAGAGAGAGAGAGAGGTAAGGCAAGGCAATAATAGAGATAACAAGGATGAAAGCGATGCAGGGGAGGAGTAAAAAAGAGGATTTACTTGGATTTAGAAGAGAATTAAGCAGAAGAGAAGCTGACAAGACTTATTACAGACTGACACACACAGATACAAAATAACTTATCGGAGAAGAAGAGAGAGAGAGAAAGAGACGAAATTGAGAAAACACAATAGGGACAGGAGGAAGAAAGAGAGAGCGAGAAAGAGAGAAATGAGATAAGAGACATGGAGGAAGGAATGGAGGAAGAAAATAGGAATAGGAGGAGGAGGAGGAGGAGGAGGAGGAGGAGGAGGAGGAGGAGGAGGAGGAGGAGGAGGAGGAGGAGAGCCGCATTTACTTCAACTTAACTTCTGTTCAAAGTTTTACAGGAAGGTGAGAGAGGGGAGGAGGGAAGGAGGGGAGGGAGGGAGGGAAGAAGGGGGCGTGGCGCAGGATGTAAGGAGAAAAGTTTTGCTTTTAGAGGGAGTGAGGGAAAGAGGGAGAGAAAGAGAGAAACTCAGACGGACACGCGCCCCAGCCTAACACATGCACGAAGGAAATGGTTGGAGCTCCGGGCCTTGTCTCTAAATTAATTCCCTTACGAAGTCTCAGCTTGGCCTGGGGCAGAGATTACATGTGTGTGTGTGTGTGTGTGTGTGTGTGTGTGTGTGTGTGTGTGTGTGTGTGTGTGTGTGTGTGTGTGTGTGTGTGTGTGTATGTGGTATGGGCGTGGCAAGGTGCTGTGGTGGTGGTGATGGTGGTGGTGGTGGTGGTGGCGGTGGTGGTGGTGGTGGCGGTCACCTGGGGAGGGCGTGGGAGTGACACTTTAGACCACACCTGTAATTTGGTAGGTAATGTTTTTCACTGCGGCACATTAGTAGGTCAGGAGTCTCTCTCTCTCTCTCTCTCTCTCTCTCTCTCTCTCTCTCTCTCTCTCTCTCTCTCTCTCTCTCTCTCGCTTTACACATAACGAAAATGAAAAGAGAAGCCATGAGAGAGAGAGAGAGAGAGAGAGAGAGAGAGAGAGAGAGAGAGAGAGAGAGAGAGAGAGAGAGAGAGGAGAGAGAGAGAGAGAGAAAGAGAGAGAGAGAGAGAGAGAGAGAGAGAGAGAGAGAGAGAGAGAGAGAGAAATGAGATATCCTGCCCACTAGCTAGGACAAAGATGAACAATGATAAAGGAGAAGACGCGAAAGACAAACGATGGGGATGAGCAGGTGCAATCTAAATAACGATCATTAGTTACGTAGGAGGGAGGAAGCGAAGGACGGGAGGAAAAGGAGAAGAGAAAAAGGCAACTAAGAAAGGATCACAAGAAGGAAGGAATGAGGTGTGGGAGGAAGAGAGAGGAAGAAAGAAAGAAAGGATATAGAAAGCAAGTAAGGAAGGAAGGACTGAAGGAAGAAGACGAATGACAGATGGGAGAAGAAGAAATTGAAGAGAAGGAGAGGTCAAAGAAAACAAATAAGGAAGGAAGGAAAGACCCAAGAATGAGGAAAATGAGGGATGGGAGGAAGAGGGAAGCAAGACAAGGAAATGGCATAAGAACAGAAGTACGTGAATAAGGAAGGAAGGAAGGAAGGAATAAAGGAAGTAAGATAAAAGGGACATAAATAAAAAAGAAGAAAAAAAAAGGAAAGACCATAAAGAAACAAAGTGTATTCGTCCACTAATGCGAACTGACTGGAAACGAGGCAAGAGTCATCAGGGAATTGAAGGAAATGAAAAATAGAGACAAAAATTGCAGAGAGATGATCGAGTTGACAAGATCCATATTCCACTTCCCAATAAGCCAATAATACCCTTTCTGTCCCCTCCATTCTCCCTTCCTCCCTTCGCCCTTCCTCCCTCCTCCTCCTCCTCCTACAATAGGTTCCAAAGCTATTAGCAGAGATAATTGCTAGTCAGGCGAGAGGAACAGTTCTCTTGGGAGTTGTTATCAGTTTCTCCTTCCCTTACCCCCTTTCTTGCTCTCCCTTTGTCTGTGTCTGTCTGTCTCTGTCTGTGTGTGTGTGTGTGTGTGTGTGTGTGTGTGTGTGTGTGTGTGTGTGTGTGTGTGTGTGTGTGTGTGTGTTTTTTTCTCTTTTCATCTACTGATTGTTTTTTCTTCCTTTTCTTCTCCTTCCTCTTCCTTCTCTGCGTAGTCTATATTACATCCACCTCTCTCTCTCTCTCTCTCTCTCTCTCTCTCTCTCTCTCTCTCTCTCTCTCTCTCTCTCTCTCTCTCTCTCCTCTCTCTCTCTCTCTGTTTACGTGGCCTCTTCTATACTTCGTACCTTCATTAAAATACCTTTGGTGTTTATATTCCTTTGTAGCGCGCGCGCGCACACACACGAAGAGACTTCAGAACTGTGTGTGTGTGTGTGTGTGTGTGTGTGTGTGTGTGTGTGTGTGTGTGTGTGTGTAAGTGTGTGTGTGTTACACAGGTGCACAATCAGAACCACATCCCAAAACAAAAAATAGATTAAGAGTGAAGTTGCTAATCATCACCAAATTACAAACAACACCTAAGCGTCATTAAATGGTGGAGCCCATTTACCACTAAGGGAAGGGGGGAATGTAAGAGGCGTCCTTTGTCACCCTATTTACCCCCACCCTCCTCCTCCTCCTCTTCTTTTTCCCCTTAAGCGTTAATGACGGCGCATTTTTAAGTTGGTAATCTTTCCTGTGTTGTTATAGTGTGGAGGGATGCGTATGTTGGTTGCTTAATTAAGGGCATACACTCCTCTCTCTCTCTCTCTCTCTCTCTCTCTCTCTCTCTCTCTCTCTCTCTCTCTCTCTCTCTCTCTCTCTCTCTCTCTCTCTCTACAGCTTTCTCCTCCTTCATCTCGCTCGCAGCCTCTTTCTTCCTCCGGTTCTCCTTTCCCCTCTCACGTACTCTATTTCTTCCTCATTCATATTCTCTCTCTCTCTCTCTCTCTCCTCTCTCTCTCTCTCTCTCTCTCTCTCTCTCTCTCTCTCTCTCTCTCTCTCTCTCTCATCCAGTATTCTCCGGCCCGCATCCTCCTCCACTTCACAGAATCAAGTTGGTTTACACAAAAAGATAAAAAAATGAAATGAAGGTGGATGTGTAGTTTGCCAAGTAAACAGAAACCTATTTTCGGCAGGTTAAGATACGTAGTCGTGTCCTCGAGAAGTAAACCCTTGCATACTCCGCCTCAGGGACTCGAGTGGAGGAGGAGAGGAGGGGAAAGGAGGAGGAGAGGGAGGGGGGAGGAGGAGGGAAGACTGTGTGTAAGTCATAGAAGGCCTTTTGCTTGTTTGTTTTGTCTTATTTCCTTGTTTAAACAGGTGAATATACGATTAAGAGATACGAGGAGGCTTTGCAATGTGTGTGTGTGTGTGTGTGTGTGTGTGTGTGTGTGTGTGTGTGTGTGTGTGTGTGCTTTAATTCCCTTTCATTACTAGCTTTTTAATTTTCTTTTCGCATTTCTTTCTTTCCCCTCTTTTATGCCCTTTTTCCTCTGTAGATCCCTTTCAATGAGTGCATGCATATTTAAACCTAGTCCTTCCTTATTCCACCACCACCACCACCACCACTACCATCATTGCTGCTTTCACATGTCCACCACAGCCTGTATCGTTGACCCCTCCACCTGTAATATTCACCAAAGCTCTCTCTTTATCCCCTCTAAACTTCCCTTTTCCTTCCTTCCCTTGCACATTACTTATTCATTTTCTGGTCTGCTTCACTACATTCCCGTACATCGCCTTTATCATTCCCCCTATACTGTCATTCATCGGCGTTCCCTCCACCGCCACCACTGTTCCCACAATTCCCACTATTCCCACCACTTACACTTCATTACATTACCACCACCACCACCACCACCACCGCCATGTCACCACCGCCCACTCTCTTTCACTGCCATTGACTCTTGCTTCCTTTCTCCACCACTGCGGTTCATCTTTCTCTCCACATCTCATCAGCGCCTCTCACCTTCCCTCCACCACTCCACCTGTCTCCAGCACACCTTACCACACCTACATTCCATTACCAAAATTGAACTCTCTCTCTCTCTCTCTCTCTCTCTCTCTCTCTCTCTCTCTCTCTCTCTCTCTCTCTCTCTCTCTCTCTCTCTCTCTCTCTCTCTCTCTCTCTCTCTCTCTCTCTCTCTCTCTCTCCACTGTTGAATATTATCTTCACCACTTCGACCTTTCCACCTGTCATCACTTTTACCACTGTCGTCTCCACCTCCTCCTCCACTTCAGTATCCTATTTTTGCCATTTCCATCCATCTCCACCCTTACTGTTCATACTCCACTACCACCACCACCACCACCACAATTTAGAAAACACCGTATTTTAATAACTTAGATGTTACCACCACCATTACTTCTACATTCATCACCAACAGACAAAAAGCATCACCTTACATCCACCTCGTCTCCACCTAATAGGCTCCACTTTCTCTATACGTCACAGATTATCGCGGCCCTTCTCATGCACCACCACTGGACGAGATATATTCATTTTAATTCCATCTAAAATCATCCACTTTTCTATTTATCACTATTACTACCTACACTACATCTAGAAAATGCTTAAATCCACCTTTAATATACTCCACTTTTTAACTTATCACCATTACCACCTGCACTACCACAAGACTTATCCACTTTTTTTTACGCTTTTTAGATCCTGAGAGTACTTATCCATTTCATTTAATACTGCTCCACTTTTTAACCTACCACCATTAACACTGACCTTTTAGAAATATCAATCTTAACCCTTTCACTGCTCAGCAAATTATTCCCTTCAGTACCTTTAACTTTTTAGACACTAGTTTTGTGCTGTTTTCATAAATATTTCTGTGACGTAAAAAGTTATGATTAATCCCCTGTTTTCGCTTCTTTTCTCTCCTATACTCCTCCACAAACGATTATTACAGTGCTAGGAAGTTAATAAAACATGACCACAGAAGTAAAGGGTTAACACTTCTCCATCTCCTCCACCTCATCCACAGACGAGGAACACAACTTTCGATTGGTCTTCCTGGTGGAGTTATGACGGGATATCCGGGCCTGGCTTCTGGGGCATCATTAACAGACGCTGGCGGCTGTGTAGCGATGGCAAGAGGCAGTCACCTGTGGACCTCGTTACCTCGTCCATCGTGTTTGACCACACCCTCCCTCAGCTCACCCTTTCCTCCCATAAGGTTAGGGAGGTGTTCCCTTTATGAGTCTTGTGTGTGTTTGCGTGTGTGTATGTACAGGTCTTTTTGTGTTAAGGTGTTACTGTGTGTGTGTGTGTGTGTGTGTGTGTGTGTGTGTGTGTGTGTGTGTGTGTGTGTGTGTGTTGGAATAACGGTTTTGTGGGACGTGTGTGTGTGTGTGTGTGTGTGTGTGTGTGTGTGTGTGTGTGTGTGTGTGTGTGTGTGTGTGTGTGTGGGTGTGTGTGTGTGTGTGTGTGTGTGTGTGTGTGTGTGTGAACTATTCCCCCCAAACCCCGAGTGTCTGTCACTGTCTCTATTTCTATTTTTCAGGGATATTATTTTTTCCTTTCTCTCTCTCTCTCTCTCTCTCTCTCTCTCTCTCTCTCTCTCTCTCTCTCTCTCTCTCTCTCTCTCTCTCTCTCTCTCTCTCTCATATCCGGTGTTCTTAATTGCAGTTACGCTATTACTAAGTCTCTTTATGCAAGTTTTCACGCTTTTTTTTAATACGAAGAATTTGCAAATGATTAAGGGAAAGACTGAATAAATGACATGTGAGATTGAATGGATGGAGTAAGCTGTTGAACTTGCCAGGGTAAATGACATGACCTAAATGAATAACAAATAAAGGATCCTGCATATAAAGGGAGGTTCTGGTGTAATCCATCTAAAAAAAAACAGAAATGTGTGTGTGTAGGAGAGAGAGGAGAGAGAGAGAGAGAGAGAGGAGAGAGAGAGAGAGAGAGAGAGAGAGAGAGAGAGAGAGAGAGAGAGAGAGAATGGTGGAAATGATGAAATAGTGTGTGCTGTGTCTGTCCCCTTGGTATGTTTGGATGTAAAAGAAAAGAAGAAAAAATCACACACTCGTTTTCCTTTCACTCATCCATGAATAACGCAGTCTCCCCTTTTCTCTCTTTCCTCCAATACACACACACACACACACACACACACACACTCACACACACACACACACACACACAGGTTGATGGGACCCTGACCAACACGGGTTTCGGGTTGCGATGGTCTGTGGGCGCGGGCAAAGTGTGGCAGGTGAGTGACGGTCCCCTCCATTACGCCCACACCCTCGCCCACGCCGTGCTGAGGTGGTCCAACGCCGCCCGCAGCACACACACCGTCGGCTCGGAGCACAGCATTCAGGGGCAGATGTTCCCGGCTGAGGTGAGTTTTGCATCAACTTTTGGGAGTGAGTCCAAAGAAGTTGTTCTCTCTTTCTCTCTCTCTCTCTCTCTCTCTCTCTCTCTCTCTCTCTCTCTCTCTCTCTCTCTCTCTCTCTCTCTCTCTTGTTTCAGTCACTTGGTTAGGTTTTGATGAGGTTTAAGGGGAACGCTCTGATTTTTGCTGCTGTGTTTTCTACTGTGTTTCCATAATTTAATTTAGTGTTTGGTGAACTCTCAGATGGATGTTCGTTATTTTCTTTTTTTTTCTTTCTTTCTTTCAGATTTGTATAATTTTATTTGGTGTTTTGTGAAAGTTTTGCTATCGAGTTAAAGTTCTTGTTTCTGTTTTTTTGTTTCTATTCCAAACAGTCTCTTTAGAAGTAACTGGTCTGCCTCCTTTTGTTCTTCCATTATGTTATTCTTTATATAACATTTCTATTATCTTTTGTTGCTCTTTTATTCTATATATTTCCATCATATGATACGTATTTGGACTGGTCTGTTTTTGCAACGATTTCTTGCGAAATGGCGACGAGTACGATATTTCTAGATAAAAATACCTCTTTTATGACGATAATGTTTTACTTTCATATCGAAATATAATTATTATGATTTTTGTTTTAAGTGCAGTTTAAGAATTGGTTTTGTTTCTTTCGGGTGGAGAAAGTTTAGAGATTTTTTCCAGGCGATGGAGTGACAGAATGTTACGCTTACAGTTTTCTTAATTATATTTATCTGAGATCGTGGTGATTTCTGCGTTACATACGAAAATGTGAGTACTTGTTATACACACACACACACACATATATATATATATATACTCGTATATATATATATATATATATATATATATATATATATATATATATATATATATATATATATATATATATATATATATATATATATATATATATATATATATATATATATATATATATGTTCTTTTTTCGGATGATGTAAGGTGGTGAGTGCACTTAATTTCAGCAACATATGGAACAAAAAGAAAAAATACAGTAGATTACAGCTTCATTATCAAATTCTTTTTTCCGTCAAACACGAAGGTAATAAAAGTAAATTAGGCCAACTTTTTCCCCCATCACATGAAAGGAATGAAAGTAAAATGATGCGCACTTTTTTTTGCCTCATCGCACTGCTGAAAGATGGAAAAGCTCGCGCCACACACAAGTGTACCACATTGAAGCATGGCACACAAATACCACTAATTAAAGGTTACCTGTGGGAGTGAGTGCAGGTGGAGTGTCTGGCGTGGGAAGCAAGAGAGACGGAGAGACTTGTTAATATGGCTTACTTTCCATTCAACTAAAAAACGTAAAATCGGAAACTGAAATACACTTTTAGACCAATAAATATTTAAAACGTGACAGATTTTAGGAATGTTAAAAATATCTATATTCATTCAGAAAGTCTAAAAAACGATAAAGTTTTGGACTAAAAGTTGGGATTTAGTTGTATCACTTTTGCCTTGGAATGAATGACATATAAATCAGATTTTAGATACGACAAAACTGTTTTCTTATTTTCTTTCAC
>NC_087180.1:13511614-13516614 GCF_035594125.1 Scylla paramamosain | reverse complement strand
CTAGACTTTTTATTTCTGTATGAGGAACAAAGTTACGGATTCGAGAGAGAGAGAGAGAGAGAGAGAGAGAGAGAGAGAGAGAGAGAGAGAGAGAGAGAGAGAGAGAGAGAGAGAGAGAGAGAGAGAGAGAGAGTACTTTCTTTCGCCCGCCGTGCTCTGGCCACATAAGAAGATAGAAGCCAAACAAAAACAAAGAGGAACACCAAGTATAATCAAAGCAAGAGTTGAGCTTCGTTCGTATTTCCCTCGAGACAAACATTTCACGGAATCCCTCGAAAACTTATGGAAAAACGATCTTTACATTCTTGTTTACCATGCGAACCTAGCCTTCCTTTGTGTGTGTGTGTGTGTGTGTGTGTGTGTGTGTGTGTGTGTGTGTGTGTGTGTGTGTGTGTGTGTGTGTGTGTGTGTTTACTTTTTACAATCCCTCAAGTTCTCACGGTAACTTTTCCCATTCCGAGTCTGTTAATTCTCTTTAATTTGCTTTTTTCCTCTGCCAGACTCAAACGTGAATCCGCAAAAGTAAAACTGCTGAAAAAAAAGACAAAATTCAAATAAAAGGGAAGCGCTACATCTGTATCAAGCGGCTGGAAAAATAAAACCATTTTACACCTGATTTCGAAGTCAACACCATTTAGTAAATTGGTCGCCACACCTACAGATGGCGAACGGCTCAGGTGCGACGCCGTGGGAAACTACACACCTGAAAGTTTCCCCCAAAAATGCACTCGAAAGGTTCAACACGCAGGCGATACCCTTCCCATTTTTTTTTAAATGTTTTCAATTTTCACATTTTTCCGAAGTATCTTTTTAGCCACAGGAGACAGGCGTGACACTGCGGCCCAGCGTGATTTCATTTCCACATTCGCAGCTGATTCTAGAAAACTTCAAAAAATTTTCTCATCGAAAAATACAAAGTTTAAAAAGTGCAGTGAACATTTTCTGCTCCTTACTTCCACATTCAACGGTGATTTTGGAAAGTTCATGAAAAAGTTCACGTGGAAAAAAATAGACATTAAAATGCACTGAGACCTTTTCAAACATTACTTTACACTCGCTTTCTAAATTTTACGAACTAACACTAACATGACAATAGAGAAAAACCAAAGTGCAGCGAAATTTCAACTACACACAAACGCATGATTTACGAAAAAGCTTACGTGGGAAAAACTCCTGGCAACACACGTGCCATTAACATCTGCGGCCGCTCAGAGTTACAGCACCACCACCACATTCCTCCTTGCCGTGTGAGCGTAAGCGTCTATATAATGGTGTGTGCAATTATGTTATTACCGTAAAACTTAATAATATTGTGGTATACTTTTCTTTTATACCTCCAGGTCCATGTACACTAATATTAACCCGCACTGGAGAGGCGGCCGGGGACACGGGGACACACACACACACACACACACACACACACACACACACACACACACACACACACACACACACACACACACACACACACACACACACACCCACCAAGTCAATACAAATTTATAGATTTCCTCACCCAGATATAAATAAAATAAAAGTATGAGTGTCAGAATAAAAGATTCATATGGATTGAATTCATTGCTAAAAAAGAAAAAAACATATCTTTTCTTTACATTTTTCTTCCTATTTTAGATTATACAGTTTCACACTCATTCATTGATAAAACACAGAAAAAGAGCTTAAATGGAAAATTGATGCGATGAATCATTTACTTACGTGAATAAAAGAAGGCGGAAAGAATCACTAATTTATTTTCTTACTTCTGTTCTTCTATTTCCACAAGATCCCATAAACTTGCCCATTAAGAAGATTGAGGCCAATTGTAATACATATGTTCCAGCTATTATAGCCGGCTCCCTAATGCCCTTTAAACATGATACAGTGAGCAATGAAGCAATAAAGTAGAACGAGTAACCATTTTACCCGTTCATTTCACCCAGCGAGATGACGTGAGTGTGATGTTTGTCAGAATAATTTAAAACACATGAACTTAACGCCTAAAAATAAAATAAAAAAAAAAAAAAGAGGGGTGGCGAAAGGGCTGAGGGTTACAGAAAACTCATTAACATGCGAATTATCAAGCGAAATTTTCATACAAAAAACAAGAAGTAATTTAAAGTTGATGAATTGCCGTGATAATAATTAACATATTTCCCAGCAGCCGCCACCGCCGCCGCCCAAATGCGGTCGATTAACTAAAGGCCTAATTACCAGCTGTGGTCACGTGACCCATTAAAGGGTGAGATATGTATGGAGGGTAGAGAACAAGGGGAGAGGAGGAGGAGGAGGTGGGAGGAGGAGAGGGAGGAGGAGTGGAAGGATCGGAAAAGCAATATAAGGTGGAAGAGGATTAAGAAAAGGAGGTGGAGGGAGAGAAAGGAGAGATATGAAGCGCAGGCGATGGCAGAAGAGAAGGAGGAGGAGGAGGAGGAGGAGGAGGAGGAGGAGGAGGAGGAGGAGGAGGAGGGGAAGACGGTGATAGGTAAGGTTTCATGAAAGGAAAGGATGGGGAGTAAGCACGAAGGTTTAAAGGTGAAAAAGGAGAATAGAAGTAGGTAAGGAGGAGGAGGCGAGAAGAGAGGTGTGCTAAGACAGTGAGAGAGAAACTAAAGGGGGACAGAGGAGAGGAAGGAGTAAAGAAGAAGGGAGAAGAGGAAAGCAAAGAGTATGAAAGAGATGGGGAGGGAAGAGGGAAGAAGAAAGGAAGGGAACACAAAACAGTGAAGGGGATGCGGTAAGGGAGGCGCCGTAGGGTGAGAAATCAAGAGGGAGAGAGATAAAGATAAGAAAGAACGTAAGAAGGAGAATAAGGGAGAGAGTGAGTGAGGAGCGGAGTATTGAGAAGCGAAGCCAGGCATTACAGGGAGGGGAGGGAGACATGAGCGCAGTCAATAAATTCTTTACTGGACTGAAGGAGAATTCTTACGCCATAAGAATGAGTGGAATGGCTGGCAACCTCACAATGACTGCCACGCCACATAGCACCACCACCACCACCACCACCAGGCACTGTATGATCCTGTAGGTGTGATACATAAAACCAATCAATCACCATCACCTTTAAGTATAACCGAAAAGTCTAGGGTGTTCTGTCACCATATTTCAGTTACTATTACAGTACGTATTCTGTTGTCGTGGCTTCTTAAATTAGTTTAGCAAATAATCAACCAGTCCATCATTATCATCACTGCCATCACCAAGAGTAACCCCAAAACTCTACAATTCGGTCCCCACGTGTTACGTAATCGTTGTCATGGCATCTTATATCAATATATCGAGCAACCAGTGGAGGAACAACCGCAAGTGAATAAAAAAGTATCAAAAGACTAAGGAGTTTGGTGACCATGTGTGACCATGTTTAATTAACTAATGTTACGTAGTCACTGTTATGGCACCTCATATCACGCTATCAAACAACCAATGGAGCGATTCAACTACAAGTGAATACAAAATATCACAAGTCTAGTTACTATGTTTAATTTACTTATGCTAGGAAATAGTTTTTGCGGAGTAAATCTCCACCAGAGCATATTATCGACAAATCCACCACACCAAACCAAGAAACCCCAAAAGTCTAAAAGATTTCGCCATCACGTTTACTTACTAACTTTATACTTTAAAAAAAAATGACAGCTTTACTAAAACTGGTTACGGTAACGAGTATAACTACCAGGTTCACTAATACATTCATGGCTTGTTACACGCGTGACGTCCTTAAGGCTGCCATCCTGAGCCTCTTCCTTCACTCACTTCCTGGCAGTGATCCCTCATGTCACTCTGCCATTATGTGAAGCATCTGTTATTACACAGAAATTTATTACCCCTAATGTGTGAGTGTGTGTCTGTCTGTCTGTCTGTGTGTGTGTGTGTGTGTGTGTGTGTGTGTGTGTGTGTGTGTGTGTGTGTGTGTGTGTGTGTGTGTGTGTGTGTGTGTGTGTGTGTGTGTGTGTGTGTGTTTGAAAGAGTAACTTCACAGCGCGTAGTACCATTTTCCGCAACACGCATCGCCTCCACCGCCACCACCAAATTGCCTTCCCCCATTAACCTCCACCTTCCTCCTCTCTATTATTCTCCCTCCGCATCTCCCCCGTCCCCTCCCTTCCGCACCGCCACGCACAGCACACCCTCTGCCCGCCACTGAAAGGCCAATTGTTATCACCACCAGAACTCACTGATTGAACTCCATACTCACACATCCTTGCCTTATTCGCTGCCCTAGTTTCCGTGGTCTCTGATTTATCTCTAGTGAAGATTACGTCACAAGCAATGATTATTACTATTATTCCACTATTATTCTTTCTATCTACTGGCATAACGTAATTCATGCCCATCTTTATCTTAATATTATTCTTTCTATCCACTCATATGGTCTAATTCGTGTCCCTTGTTTCTCTGTTGTAGCTTTTGGTGTTTGTATCAAAGAGAATACTTTTGCCATCATCACCACAATTGTACATTCCTTAGTGTTACAGTACCCTAGCCACAACACTACCACTATTCCCTTTACATATCCTCCACCTTCCCGTACTATTTCATCCTCTAATGTCCCTGTGTCGAAAGAAAAAAAGTACTCAATGCCCATCATCACGAGAACTTCTGTCAGTACACCTCTTGCTATTACAGTATAGCGCAGAACACTACTTTGTCCACTCCCCACCACCCCCACCACCACACTGCCATAACCAACCGTTAAATGCACGCCACCACTACCCACTAGCCACCCACGACCCGCCCACCGACCCACTCCACTGGTCACATGAAGCACTCTCGGCCCAGCAAGCTTTAATAAGGTCAAGGTAATGAGTCCACTAATTTCACCTTTACCTGAGCGCTTGCCCTAAGTCTGGGTAATTAGTATGGCTTGCTCCCAGGTAATAGGGGGGAGGGAAGGAGGGAGAGAGGGTGAGAGAGACGGAAAAAAGTGACTGAAGGAAGGAATAACGGAAAGAATGAATGAAGGGGAGGCGAGGAGGAGGAAGCAAAGACGAGGTATATCAAGT
>NC_087180.1:13504114-13509114 GCF_035594125.1 Scylla paramamosain | reverse complement strand
ATAGAAGTTATAGATTCATGTGCGTATGTATGTATATATGAATGTAAATATGAATGTGCATGCATAACAAATAAGTCTATCTTTTTTTCCCTCCCATTGCCTTGTGTGAGGTTTATATTTGGAAGGTTGGTGGGAGAGGAGAAGTGGGTGAAACACGGAGGTAGGTGGTGAAATTAAAGGGACGTGGATGAAATGAGAGGAAGAAAAACAAGGAAAAACAAAGGGAAAAATATCCAAAACATTACCAGACTAAAACAAACAAACGGTACATGAAAGAAAATTATAAAGAGGACTTGTAGGAAAGAAAGAATTAGCAAAAAATACAGATATGAAGTGAAATTAAAAGATGGAGGATAAAATGAGGAAAGAAACATCTGAGAAAAGAAGTTGAACAATATCTGACAAGGAAAAGAATCAGAAAACTAAATCTTAAAAGGAAAATATCCAAAAAGAAGAAAAGGCATTTGGAAATAATAGAAATAATAAAATATATGAATTGCAAAAGAAAAGATAGATTGAAAGTGGAGAAAGGATTGACACGGGAATGAATATTAAAAATAGAAGGGAGTATGCAGCATTTCCATGACAGGGTGACACAAAACGTTTCGAATCTCTGCATGTAGACAGAAAATTGTAAATGAATCAGCCAGTCAGTTCAAATCAGAGAGACTAAAACACACGCACACATCTCTCTCTCTCTCTCTCTCTCTCTCTCTCTCTCTCTCTCTCTCTCTCTCTCTCTCTCTCTCTCTCTCTCTCTCTCTCTCTCATTATACTTACTTCCTCTCTCTATTTCCTCTCCTAATCCCTCCCTCCAACTCTCCAAATTTCTCTTCCTTTTCACTTTTCCCTCTATTTGCTTTTTTTCTCGTTTCTCTCTCACCCCAAAATCACCGTAAAGTTTTCTCTCTATTCTGCCTTTCTTCTCTCTCTGGTCTTTCTCTCCTTGTCTGTTCCACCATGCATTTGTTCGTCTGTGTTACTTTCTCTGTCTTTGTTTGTGTCTTTGTCTATGTATGTCTTTGTCTGCCTATCTGTCTGTCTATTTTTTGTGTTTTTCTGTCTCTTTCCCTTTGTTTTCGTATTTCTTTTGTCTCACTGTATCTATCTGTCTGTCTTTGCCCCCTCTCTCTCTCTCTCTCTCGCTCTCTCTCTCTCTCTCTCTCTCTCTCTCTCTCTCTCTCTCTCTCTCTCTCTCTCTCTCTCTCTGTAATAAGCGGTAAGGCGACCGGGAGCGTTTGACAAATGCCCTAAAACTTTTCCTATTAATCATTGTATGTATTTATTATTCGTGGGTCATTTCGGGTAGTTGCACTTTGGCGTGTGTAATGATTGATTTAGGAGAGAGAGAGAGAGAGAGAGAGAGAGAGAGAGAGAGAGAGAGAGAGAGAGAGAGAGAGAGAGAGAGAGAGAGAGAGAGAGAGAGAGAGAGAGAGAGAGAGAGCGTGTACATTTGGTGATAAAAGTCAGCGTGTACAGGGAAAAGTTGTTTAATACCTTAATGCATCTCTTGCTCTTATTATCATTATTATTATTATTATTATTATCATTATTATTATTATTATTATTATTATCATTATTATTATTACTCCTACTTCTACAATTATCACTACATCTACGAATGAAGGAGGAAAAGAGGTGGAAGGAAAAATGCTAAAAGATAAAAACGAAGAGAAGGAAATGATGAGAAAGACTGCGAAAATGACGGAGAAAATGGAGAAGATAAAGAAGATGGATGCACAGGCAGACGGAGAAAGAGGTGATAGTGAGGGTGGTGGTGATGTGGAAGGAGGGAGAGGTGGAGGCATCATAATATATACAGGGAGGGTGGATGTGTGGAAGCGCTGATGGTGCGGTGGTGGAATTGGATGATGCAAGGGTGGAGGATCGTTGCGCGCCACATTAGCCGCAGTGGTAAACAATAAATAAATGGGAAACGCTGGGTAGTCAGGATAATGTCCCGCGGCGCATTATGGTGATGGCGCTGCGCAAATGCCGGACAGCTGCGCATTACCCTGATGGCTTTGCGCTGCTGCAGGACACTTCGCTCTCACTCTTGTGTATACATGGTCTGTGTGTACGTGTTCATGCATACACACATACACACACACATACATGCATAAATACATACATACATACATACGAAAACACGTCTATACATGCAAGAACACACACACATGCATACTTACATACATTTTTTACGAGTATCTATCTTTCTGTCTGTCTTTTTGTCTATTTGTAGTCTGTCTATCAGTCTCCCTCTCCCTCTCTCTCTCTCTCTCTCTCTCTCTCTCTCTCTCTCTCTCTCTCTCTGGGCAGCATTCCAAACAGGCTTTCCTTTTTGTCTGTTCAGAGTGCAGTGTATTGCATTATACTACAAAGAATATCTATATTATTTCTACACCCTGACCCTAACACTGCATTATTCCTCCCCTTGACCCTTTATCCATGGAGATTTTTTTTTTCCGTATTCTCCGGCAGTACTTTGTTCCTAACCTTCTCAATTTTCCCTTTTCTCTACTTTTTCCTCCCTCACCACGCGTCCATAATTTTTCTCCTCCTGCTACATCTTATCATCTTTGGACACATTTTCTCTCCTCTCCCATGCCCTCAAGCACTCGTCGAGAGAATAAAGGAGGAGCAGGAGCAGGAGCAGACGCAGCAGGAGGAGGAGGAAGAGGAAGAGGAGGGGGAGGAGGGCGAGGAGTTGGAGTTGGAGGAGGAGGAGGAGGAAGAAGAGACAGGAACGCAGGAAAAGGATCAAAGATGTGGAATAGAATGTCGGAAAAAAAACGTATGAAAGCGAGTAGTTTGAGGATGCGAAAATGACCTGGTCAGGAATGGTATGAGAGGAGGAAGAGGGTTGTTAAGAATGGAGGAGGAGGAGGAGGAGGAGAAGGAGGAGGAGGAGGAGGAGGAGGAGGAGGAGGAGGAGGAGGAAGAAGAGAACAAGGAGAAAAGGGATAAAGAGAAAGAGAAAATGTCAGAGAGAGAGAGAGAGAGAGAGAGAGAGAGAGAGAGAGAGAGAGAGAGAGAGAGAGAGAGAGAGACGAGAGAGAGAGAGAGAGAGAGAGAGAGAGAGAATACGCTGATAATCTCTTTTCTTCACATGAGGGCAAGTTTAAGAACATATCTGGAATAATTAAACAACGAAAGAGGGAAGAGGTGACAGATTCAAGTAATGAGAAGAGAAAGAAAGAAAGAAGATGCACAAGACATAGAAATGGAGTACAGAGAGATTAAGGAAGTAATGAGGACTAGAGACAAAAAGGGACGATGAGGAGAAGCAAAGAGGAGGGCGGCAGAATGTAAAGGGGTAAGGAAAGGCAGGGAAGGTGGAATGGAAAGTAAAGGAAAAAGAGGAAACTTGGATGATATAAGAAGTGTTAATTGCCTACCAATTTAAACTAGTGAGCATTACAAGTGAACAATCTTTAACACTGTTTTAACAAAGGAATTTCATGTATATATATATACTTTAAAACTGCAGAAATTCGAGGCTGTATATATATTTAACCCTTACACTGTTACATGACACATCTTTACTTAATCACTAATAATTCTGGGATATTTCTTGTCTTTCTAAACATTATACTGCCTAGAAACCGCAAAATCTATTCTTTTTCATCCGCGTCTTTCATGTAGATTCTAATACAGATTTTATACATTACTTTTTAGTGCTGTGAATTGTTGCATATCCCAGTGAAAGGGTTAAGGCAGCAATTAAGGCGATCAGCGTACTCAAGCACATAACAAATCTGAACCCTATACCTGTCCTGTTTCCCTTTTTATCCCTCTTGCATCATCTCTGACCCACTTCCTACGCGCTGTACCCTTGATTACAAAAAGTGCAGCGGAAGATAAAGGGGAAGAGAATGAAATGAACTGGAGAAACACACAGGAAAAACAGGGGAAGGATGCTACAGATCACTGGGAAAGAGGAAAGGAAAGAAAGGGGCACAGAACGGAGGGAAAGGAGAGAATGAGAGTATGAATTGTAAGTCTTGGCAGCATGAAACTCCAATAAGAGGGTGAAGTGGAGGGGAAAATGCAAAGATAAATGGGGAAATACATGAAGAGTAAGAGAGGGAGAGAGAGATTTGAGGCAACGGAAGATGTGATTTGCAGAGACTATCAGCATTATCATCATCATTTAAAGTCATTCCCATCTTTATCACCAAGAAAACCGAGGATATTGGCATAGAAAAAATGTGATTTACAGACCTCATCATCATAATCATTAACACCATCTTCGTCATTATCGTCATTATCAGTTACGTGGGTATGTAAGTACAGAAAGATGTGATTTAGAAAGAGCATCACCATCATCATCTCCATCATCCCCATTTCACCATCAGCAGCAACAGTAGTAGTACTATGAATATCAGCATTAAGAAAATATAGAATACACCATAACATCATTACCATTACTATGAATATCAGCATTAAGAAAATATAGAATATACCATAACATCATTACCATTACTATGAATATCAGCATTAAGAAAATATAGAATATACCATAACATCATTACCATTACTATGAATATCAGCATTAAGAAAATATAGAATACACCATAACATCATTACCATTACTATGAATATCAGCATTAAGAAAATATAGAATATACCATAACATCATTACCATTCTCATCAGTATCATCACCACCATTCACCACCATCATCACTATCATTCCCCAGCGCAGACAGCAAGGGAGTTACAGCAGATGAAGACCAATATCCCATCTATTCTTGAGGAGTTTGCAAGGATCAACAATCGCAAGTCTTGCCAACAGTGAACCCAAACTTCGAGCTCCAAGTTCTGGGGAGGAAAAATAGTACGGTATCCTTTTTGACAAAGCTTCTGAAGCACTGAATACACAAACTTCGCAACACACACCTGCAACACAACACAATCCCTGCACTAAGCAAATCCCAAGACTTGAGCGAGAACCAAAACACAGATCCTTCGAGCAATTAGAAATGTTGAAATGAAACAC
>NC_087180.1:13446614-13494114 GCF_035594125.1 Scylla paramamosain | reverse complement strand
GAAGCCCAAAAATATACATCTCAATGAATAAACAAACTGGAAAAAAAAGCCCCCCCTGTGGTTATCCCGGGCTTCACATGACAATTCAGAGCGGGGAGGGCGTGGGTCTTAAAGATGAACAAACACTTCCACGTACTAATCAAATAAAACAACCCTGCAAAAAAAGATAAAAAAGTTACAATAATCACATAACGTTATTGTGATCATTCGCGTAACAAAAGTGAACGATGGAATTACTCTTGATAACTAGTTAGCGATAATTTAGTGGTGATGTAAGCCAGGTGGTCACGAGGCGGTGCTATTGACGAGTGTGGTTGTGATGGTGGTAGAGGTGATGACTGGTTGATCGTGGTGATGGTGGTAGTGATGGTGTAGTGGTGACTGGCTCATAGTGTTGGTGGTGATGGTGGTGGTGGTGGGGGTGGTGGTGGTGGTGGTAGTGGTGTTGACTGGCGGGAATATGGGTCACGTCTCGGACAGGATTGGGTCACATCCACCTTTGGTCTCCGCGGTGGTCATACCTGTAATTCCTCCGGACAGGTACAAATGACGGGGAAGGAGCGAAAGCAAGAGTTGGGAAGGAGACGAGGAGGAGGAGGAGGAGGAGGAGGAGGAGGAGGAGGAGGAGGAGGAGGAGGAGGAGGAGGAGGAGGAGGAGGAGGAGGAGGAGGAGGAGGATGGGGATGAGGAGGAGAAAGAGGAGGTGGAGGTGGAGACAGCGAAAAACAGGAGAAAGAAAGAAAAATAAAAAGAAATGAAGAAAGAAGAGTAGAGATCCAGGGAAGAGAGAAATAAAACACAACGGTGAATAAAATGAAAAACATAACAGATCGAAGGAGTGGAAGGAATGCGCGAAAAATATAGAGAGTAAATATTGAAAGGAGTGAAATGGCAAAGGTACGAAGCTCAGGTGACAAACAAAACAGAAAAAAGGTTGGGAGGGGGGGGAGGGCGGTGTACATGGATAGAAGCTGAATCTGGTGGGAGTGGAGTATCGTGGAATTGTGGGAAGGGTTGAAGAGGGGCGGGGGGACGACGAGGAGGAGGAGGAGGAGGAGGAAGAGGGAAGAGGGTTTGAGGAAGTGGAAGCAAGCACCCCGCCAACAAGGAGAAGGTGACTCTGCGTATTAATTAACCCAGGTAAACACAGGAGTCGAGAGGGACGGGCTAACGGGCAGGTGAATAATGCAGGTGTAATCAAGTCTCTCTCTCTCTCTCTCTCTCTCTCTCTCTCTCTCTCTCTGGTTAGTCCCTTCATCTCTTACTCCTGCGACTAGCACGCCCCAATTTTGCAAGTAAAGCTGACGTGGAGACTCCTTCCACCACCTCCACCTCCACCACCACCACCACCACTACTGTCGCCGCCAACACCGTGTCCTCCGTCCCAAACAATAGACTAAACAAAACCGTTAAGAGGAGGCAGCGTCACACATAATGTCCCGCCCCGCAGCACAGCGCACTACTGATATCAACGCCACAAACAACAAAACAACAATACCAAGTGTAATCAGCGTCACTGGCATGCTGTAACCGTAACACTGCGCGAATAAAGCAAAAAAATACGACCAATGTTTGTGACGGAGGTGGTGGTGGTGGTAGTGGTGGTGGTGGTGGTGGCTGTGGCGGTGGTGGCGAGTGGCTGGCGTGTCTGGTATTAACACTGCAGGACCGTCACAATAATAGGGGTTGCGTAACATTCCCTAGGCACGGCGGGAGACAAAGGAGCGTGACGATAAAATAGGACAGACATGAGACTCGTCCATAAATTAATACACACGAGGCAAGGTCGTAAAAGTAGCGCCATCACGGTACACTATAAAGTACGCAATCACGGACTCGGCTACGTACGTCCTGTTTCTCCGGGTACGCAAAGAAAAAAAAAAAGCCCCACTACACCCGGACACGTTAAAAAAATCATTACCGGCTGGATCCAAAATGCGAATTTACCTTTCTGCTTTTTGAACGGGACTACAAAACGAACAGAAAGCGGCCGTGTTCAGTCTTTTTATGGAGGCTCAACACACACACAGCACAAGCGACATGCAGCGTGGGCCAAGAGTTCCCCACGTAACACCGCCACACACTTGCAATGCAGCCGAACAAGAGATGCATGCCACCATCCACATACTATAGACACGGAACCTCGAGGAATACACTCGCCATATTGTTTTTGTCCCTTCCCTCGTTGTTTTCCTAACTTTTCTGGAACTTCTTGCTGCTGGCTTTCTTCTCCTCAGATTTGCTTTGTTGCCTCAGGTCTGTCTCCTTTGTTGTAAGAATTAAACCAGCACTGCAGCACATTTTCGTCGTCCTCTCTCCCTCCTCCCGTCCTTCCACCTTCTTCCACCTTCCGGCGCTCGCCTCAGGTAATGTTTTGCGTCCGGCGAAGCACAACGCAGCCCACCTCCACATATTCCCCAAAGCACAGCGAAAAGAAAAGGTAAATTAAGCCAGCAATCTGCACCTGATTTGCATAAATGGCTTTCTGGGCTGGCATTAAAAGAACAGAATAATCCAAAATTAGACGCCATTCGCTCCAGATTTGAATTACTTAATGGGAAGATGTGCGGAAAGGTTATGGCAAGTTAGCAACCCACATACCTACACACCCATCCCCACACACACACACACACACACACACACACACACACACACACACACACACACACACACACACACACACACACACACGCAAAGAAAAGCAATTCGGACAAATAAACAAGAGCCAAACTTTTGTTACCAGGAGAACAGAAAACGCAGACTTTATGAATGAGGCAATAATGAGGTAAAAGCCGAGAAACAATGATCATTTTCTCTCTCTCTCTCTCTCTCTCTCTCTCTCTCTCTCTCTCTCTCTCTCTCTCTCTCTCTCTCTCTCTCTCTCTCTCTCTCTCTCTCTCTCTCTCTCTCTCTCTCTCTCTCTCTCTCTCTCTCTCTCTCTCTCTCTCTCTCTCTCTCAAAGAAAAAATGGTTCAGGCTCGAAGGAAGGTAGGAAAAAGTGAAAGAAATTTGCGAAAGAGATTTCCCCAGATGAAAGAATCAGAAATATAGAATAGAAAATAGGAGGACTTGAAAAATATAAAGAAAAATGAAGAGAGAGAGAGAGAGAGAGGAGGAAGGAGGAGGGTAGGAGAGGAGGGGATGAAGCTGGGAGGAATGAATAGAGGAAAGAGGAAAGAGACAGGAAAGTGGAAAGGAGCGAGAGTAGGCGGAGGAGAGGAAAAGAACGTAAAGGAATAGGAAACAGCAGAAGATTATGAGACAGAAAAAAGAAGATAAGGTGACAAAAAAGAAGAGAAAGAAAGGATAAAGGGAAGGAAAAAAGGAAGAGAAAGGGAAGGATAAAGGAAAGGAAAAAAGGAACAAAAAAGGGAGGGAGAAATGGATGCAATAATCTAGTTTTAATAGTAAAGTGTTAGGTTAGGTTAGACAAGATTAGATTAAGTTAAGTAAAGTTAGTATAAGAGACGATAAAAAGGAAGAAAAAACAAAGGAAAAATGAACGCAATAATCTCAAGTCTTTATAGTAAAATGTTCGACTCATTTTTACACAAACACAAAAATGTTACAAGACTAATTCACTTATTGACTCGTTTACTGTTTTTCCGGCCATTCTATTTTAGTTTTGGGGCAACTGATAATTTCTGGTCGATCTTGTGGTTCGTGGATTAGTTTGTTATTTATCCCTCTCTCCTGATAGTGGCGTGTGTCGATATGCTAATGCCATAACGTGTTTGTAATCAGTAATCGTGAACTCGCATATTCAACATTTCTCTCATATGCGTTCCGTTATGGCCTGTAAATTAACTAACGAATCTGAATATTGTGTTTGCTCGATTTGCTGTAATTTTAGCACCGGATAATTCGTCCATTTATTTTTAAGCTCTGTAATTAGTATTGAGTAGCTTTTCCTTCGTTTTTTTATTGTATTTCCAGATCCGTTTTTACTACCATGTGATTATTTTTCATTGCGTATCGAGGTGTTTTTTTTTTTATTGCACTATTTTTTAGTATCGAGTCATTCATCTCTTTCATAATTGTTTCGTCGTTTTTCTCTTTATTCAGTGTCAAGGAATTCTGTATCTTTCAGCATCGTTAACGAGTAATTATTTCCTTTAAAGTTTGTTATTTACTTGTTCATATGTAATAATTCTTTCCTTTTCATACTTGCTCATTTTTTTCCTCTACCTGATGTCAAAGAATTCTGTAGCTTTCAGTATCTTTTAACATTCAATAATTCTTCCCTTAAATGCTTTTTTTTTTGTTTTGTTATCAGTTCACAGGTAAGTGGGAACAAACGCCCTCATTTTTTACTGCTCGTGAAGTGACAACTCACCGCCACAATCCTTTGTTTTGGAAACCAGCAACGTTTCCAACCAATAACCTCTGATCACGTGATGATTCCTCCCCCCGAAAACCCCTGACTCCCTCTCCCCCCTCCCTTTCCTCCTCCCATTCACATTCTCTCCTTCCTCCTGCCACCTACACATCCCAAGTCCCTCCCCTTTCTCTCCATTTCTCCTCCATTTCACACATATTCCTTCTCCTTCTATCTTTCCTCCTCTCATTCACAATCTCTCCCTCCTTCTGATACCTATAACACACCCTTACCTCCCAATGTCCCTCCTCCCCTCTCTCCCTTATCTCTCTTCCCTCCTCCTCCCCCTCATTCCCATCTTTCTCCCTTCCACTTTTCAGACCACGGCAGCCTTTTCAGCACCCTCATCACTTCTCCCTCCTCCACACAGCCCATCACCCTTCCCTCCGCCCTCACCTCGCGGCACAGTCCCCTCCCATCATGCCCTGAACCTCCCCGTCCTCTCTTGTGCTTTCTCCTTTTCATACTTTCCCTCCTCCTCCTCCTCCTCCTCCTCCTCCTCCTCCTCCTTCTCTCCCTCTCTCTCTCTCTCTCTTCTTATCACCTCTCAGTCACACCTCTCATGCTGCTTCTCTTCTCATACTTTCTCTCCTCTTCCTCCCTTTATTCTCTCACGCATACTTCTCTTCTCATGTCTCCTCTCCTCATACTTTCTCTCCTCTTCCTTCTCCTATCTTCTCTTACTCATACCTCTTGTAATGTCTCCTCTCCTTCTCATACTCTCTCCATGTCTTCCTCCTCCACTCTTCTCTCACTCATACTTTTCATGTGTTCTCGCACTCTCTCTCCATGTCTCCCTCTCCTTTTCTCCACTCTTCTCTCCTTACTTTGACAAACTGCATTAACCTGAACTTGCTCATTGATCACGTAGAAACACGTCTTGTACCACTTTTTTACATCCTCACTCTCCCTCTCTCCCTTCTTCCCTAAGGTGAGACAGACGAGGCCCTCCATCACCTGTCCGCTGGTCGGGAAGGTAAACATGAACCGCGAAGTCAGTCACGGTATTCATGACTGTCTCTTCCTCTTCCTCTTCTCTATTGCTCCCTCTATCCTTTCTCTCTATCTCCCCCTGTCCCCCTGTCCCTTCACTCTTCCCTCTTGTCTCCTTTCTCTTTCTATCTCTCTCCTTCCCTCCCTCATTTTGTTTCCCTCCTGCCTATATCTCTCTTTCCCTGCTGTTTTTTTTTCTCCTCTTCCTCCTCTTTCTTCCTTCCTTGTTCCTCTTTCCTCTCCTTCCTCCAGTTTCTCTCATTTTTCCCTCTCTCTCTCTCTCTCTCTCTCTCTCTCTCTCTCTCTCTCTCTCTCTCTCTCTCTCTCTCTCTCTCTTGCTTTTATCATCTCTTCCCTATTCCCCTTTTCCTCTCTCCTTATTATCGTTGATTCTCTCTCTCTCTCTCTCTCTCTCTCTCTCTCTCTCTCTCTCTCTCTCTCTCTCTCTCTCTCTCTCTCTCTCTCTCTCTCTCCTTCCTTTATTACCCATTTCTCTATTCCCCCTTCTCTTCTCTCCTTATTACCCTTTGTCCTTTATCTCTCTCTCTCTCCTCTCCTCTCTCCTGTTTCTCTTTTCTCCCCCTCCTTCCTACCTCTTTAACTCTATATTCCTATCTCCCTTAATCACTCTGTATTACCGCCATCTCTCCCTTCCCCTGTTCATTCTTCTTTCCTTCGTCTATTTCTCCCTCCTTCCTACCTGCCTTTCCTCCTACAAACTCTTCTTTCTTTTCTGCAACATGTTCTTGCCTTTCTTTTCTATTCTATTTTTATTCTTTTCTTTTTTTTCTCCCGACACTGCACCTCCTTGACCCTTTCTTCAATTCTTTGTTATTCCTTCCTTCCTTCCTTCCTTCCTGACCGCCTTCCTTCCTTTCTCTAATACCATGTCCTTTTTTCTCTCTCTCTCTCTCTCTCTCTCTCTCTCTCTCTCTCTCTCTCTCTCTCTCTCTCTCTCTCTCTCTCTCTCTCTCTCTCTCTCTCTCTCTCCTCCCGTCTCCTTCCATCCTATCATCCTCCTTTCCTTGCTTCCTTCCTTCCGTTCGTGCGTCAGTTTTCAGTATTTCACGTCTGGAATCTTTTGATAAAGTCTGCGCATTGAGTGTGTGTTTTGTCTTTTTCTTCTCTCGATATCCTCTTGTTCCTTCTTATCGTTGTTGCTTTTCTTTGGTTATTTTTTTCAATTCCCATTCTTCTTTTTTCCCATCATATTACTGTCATCCTCCATAGGCTTTCATTTTGTCTCTTTTTCCTTTTATTCTTTTTATTTCCTTTCCGTGTTTTCCTTTCGTATTTATTCTTTCTACTCGCATCTTTCTCTTCTGCAGTATTCTTGTCGTCTTTCATAGTCTTACTTTCTCCCCTGCTCTCTCTTATTCTCTTCTTTTCCTTCTGGTTATCCCTTCTATTTACATGCATGTCTTCTCTTTTCCCTTCATCCTTATCTTTTCTGTTCATTTTCTTCCCCATCATACTCCCTTTTCGTTTTTTTCTTTTTCTATCACCATTTTTTTCTCGTGTCTTTTGTTTTTGTCATTTTATCCCACCTACGTATCTTCTGCATTTATTCTTATCCTTTCCATTCATATCCTTCTGCCTTCTACAATATCCCTGCTGTCCTGTACACGCTCGTTTTTTTTTGTACTGGTTTCTCTCTTTTCTTCCTTTCCGTGTAGTTATCCCTTCTATTCCATTCATGCTTCTACTCTAGATTCGCGTATTCATTCATTTTCATTCATTGTCAATTTGTATCCTTCTGTTTTCTATGCTACCCTTGTTTTCATATATAATTTCACTATTCCATTGGTTATCTCCTTTTTTTCCCTTTCCTTTCCTTTATCAGTATTGTTTTTATTTATCAATCTGGAATTACTCTTTCATTCATTTATTTGTATTTATCACTATTCTCTTTCCTACAATATCCTTGTCTGCTTCAGTATTGTTTCACTTTTTCTATTTTTTTTCTTTTTTTTCCCTTGTCGTTGTTTTCCCTTTCCATATCGAAGTATTTCCTCTTAATTTCATGCGAGTATTTTACCTTGTTCTTTCCTCTCGAATATCAGTTTTCATATAGTCCCTCTTTTCCTGCTATTTTATTCTTTTTTTCCCTTTTTGTGAGTATCTTTCCTATCCACATTTACTTCTCTTATTTCAAGTGTATCCCTATTCTTCTCTATCCAGTATTAAGCTGTTTTCACTTATTCTCACTTTTCATAATAGTTTTCCCTTTTTCTTCGTTCCCTTTGTGGTTATTCTCCCTATTCAATATTCTTCCTTATGTTTTTCCTTCCAGCATTATTCTATTTTCATTTCGTCTCACTTTTCTATTGGTTTTCCGCTTATTATATTGTTTTCCTTTAACTTCAGGTTTCCTAGTAGTTTCCCTCTTCCTTCTTCCTATCCACACCTCCATTTTCTATGTTCAATTTCATGTGCATCGTTGCCTTTCCCTTTACTGTTTTTATTAAGTCACTTTTCCTGCTGGTTTCCCTCTTATTATATTGTTTTCCTTTAATCTCAGTTTTCCACTTGCCTTTCCCCTTCCCTTCCCTTCTTTCCCTTTGTGGCTGAGCTTCCTATCCACACACGCGTCTTTCCTCTAATAGCCTCTTTTTTGCCTCCTCCCCGGGCCCTTTCACCTCCCACTTCCACACCATAACAGATTGAGGTATCGTGTTTCTTTATGGAAGGTCCGCATCTTTCAATTTTGGGGGTTATTTGATCCACAACATATAGCCGCTGAAGGCAAGATTCTGTGATAACCTTTGGAATTTATTGACCATACACACGCACACGCACACACACAGACAGACTCACACACGCACACACACACACACACATTCTGCCTCGTGTTTATGAGCTGGGAAGGAATCGTACTGACTTTGTAGGCTATTAAATTTCTAGATAATGAATGTGCAAGATGGTGATGATAGCAGTAACCTGTGAAAAGAGTGGTGGGTTGCTCTCTCTCTCTCTCTCTCTCTCTCTCTCTCTCTCTCTCTCTCTCTCTCTCTCTCTCTCTCTCTCTGCAGTGGAGGAGGGAAAATTGCTGTTGTTTCTTAGATCGGTGTCTCATTTTCTTCATTTTCTCTAATAAAGGACAGGGAAGTGCAAGGAAGACACAGTGGAAGTCGCCGAAACACAACAAAAATGCGAATAAAAGAATATATTCTGAAGAAAATCCCACACGCTTTCAAGGTCACGTTATTTTGAACTTTTCCATTTTGACTTTACAACTCGACAGAGAAAATAAAAACAGACAACCAGATGTGACGACCGAGAGCGAGAGAGAGAGAGAGAGAGAGAGAGAGAGAGAGAGAGAGAGAGAGAGAGAGAGAGAGAGAGAGAGAGAGAGAGAAACTGATACGAGACTGGACGAAGTGATTGATTCTCCGTTGGGGTTTTCGAGTAACGCTGAAACGTCCTTCTTTTATCCAGCGACTCTGGTTTCACAAGCAATGCAAAGATGAAGGCTGTGGAAGCGAACTGATGAATAGGAGCGAGGGAAGGAGCCACGGGAAGGAAGAAGGAGGGGAGGACGAAAGGAAGGCGAAAGGGAACGAGAAGGGAGGGAAGGAAGGGAGATGAATGTTGAAACAGGTAAGGAAAAGGGAAAAGAGAGAGAGAGAGAGAGAGAGAGAGAGAGAGAGAGAGAGAGAGAGAGAGAGAGAGAGAGAGAGAGAGAGAGAGAGAGAGAGAGAGAGAGAGAGAGAGAGAGAGAAAGGACGAAGGATAGAAGAATGACGAGAGGAATAACTGAGGGAAGGAGGAAGGCAGATGAAAGTTTAAACACTATAAGGAAAACGGAGAGAAGGAAGAGGGAAGGAAGAGAGGAAGGAGGAGGGGAAGGAAGAGGGGAAGTAACTGGCTGTTCTGTCATGGTGGGGAGATTTCAGTGGGCTTTCGGATGACCTTTGAGGGGCAGAGAATAGAGCGAGCAAGAGAAACAGAGGAGAGGAAGAGGGGAGGGGAGAAAAAGATGGAGGAGGAGGAAAGGCGAATGGGAGGCAGGGAAAAGTAAAGGGAGATGTGATTGGTTTGTTTATGAAGGCTGACGACGTTACAGCGAGGAAAACACGACACTGGGCTAAGAATGAGAGAGAGAGAGAGAGAGAGAGAGAGAGAGAGAGAGAGAGAGAGAGAGAGAGAGAGAGAGAGAGAGAGAGAGAGAGAGAGAGAGAGAGAGAGAGAGAGAGAGAGAGAATGAACTTTAAATCAAAAAGGTTACTAAACAATCAAGAAAAGTTCAACGACAAAGAGTAAAACACAATATCATTAAGGAAAGGACACATTGAAAAATTTATAAGAAGCGATGCATGTATACAAAAATCTCGCTAGAACAGGGATAATACAGGAATCCAATTAAATTTATAAAGGCAAGAACGAGCATTACGAGGCTTCCAGGAGCATATTCTGTCCCTTATCAGAAAGAGCACAGTGTAATGGGGTCCCGGTTGGAATAAGATAATAATTACGGTAAATGTTGTTAGTGTTTGCCCTCATAATATTATATAAAGACTGTATTAACTTTCTCAATGTTGTATGCTCCTCCTTGTCCTAAATAATGAACTGGTGTACGAGTTTAATTTTGATAGATCCTGATATTAAAGACTTATCGAAAACCTGAAACATTTTTACGTGGTTTTGTTTTCAATATTTAAATTCGTCGAGTTAACCGGATGAAGAAGAAGAAAAGTCAAACGGTCATTATTTAGCAGAGTTAAAAAAGAACTAGTTTTGCGATGATTTTCATCTGTTGTATTTCGAGTTTATTTTTCGATTTATCTTTACAGCCGTCACCTTATTCGAAATTCGTAAAAAACAGAGGATACACGTTCTGGAAAACACAACCCGGCAATACAAAATAAAAAAGGAACACTTGCTTTGATTAAAAAAAAAATAAAATAAAAATAAAAAAGTCTCAAAATAAATCCAAGAAACACGGCCAAGTCACAACAGAAAAACAAATAAAGAATGAATGAAAGAAAAAACACAATATACTCTTATACACGAAATATCTTGTCGAGTCCAAAAAACACAAACACACACACACACACACACACACAGGGCCCCACTCTCCCTCTTCTCTTAAAAAAAAAAAAAAAAGAAGAAGGAAAAAGCAAGCCAAAAACATGCAGTCAATCCCGAGTTACTCAAAACCAAGCCCTGTGTTGCCGGACCACGCTTGGAGGCACTTACAGGGCTGGAGCGAGTGAGGTGGTCTCTCCTCTCGTTCCAGGCACTGACAGCGTCCCACTAGCCCTGCAGCACCCGCCAAGAGCGTCACTTACACCAGGCAAAACGTCACAATAGAGGCACGGACTTAATGGGGAAGGGAGAGGGAGGAAAGCTGCCACCCTCGCCTGCTCATCAGCCCTCTCGTTACCGCAAGGGGAAGGGAAAAGGAATGGGATGGGAGAGAGGAAAGAGGAAAGGGGGAACGTGTATGAAAAGGAACGCTGCAAACAGGAATGGGTGGCCGGACAAGAGCACGGGAAATGGGAGTGGAAAATGGGGAGTATGAAAAGGAGAGAAAATAAATGATTCCTGGAAACATGGGGGATGGAAACGCTTGAAATGGAGAAGACAAAAATGGAGGGAAAATTGGATGAATGGATGAGTGGGGAGAAAAAGAGAATGCAAAATACGAGTTAAAAATGTGAAAAATGAAAAAGGAAAGGAGTAAACTGGTGGGATTTTGTAGGAGAACAGGTAGCAAAGTAAGATTAAAGAAAAATGTAAAAAAAAAAAAAAAAATCGAAAATACGAGAGGGAAAAATGGGGCGTATAGTGGAGATAAGACAAGGCTAAAAATAAAGGAGGAGAGGCGAGAAGACAAAAGTCAATACCGAGGATAACATTTCCAGGACAAACAACGCCACCGTCATAAGAAAGGAAAACATTGAGAGGGAGAGAAAAATGGCCTGAAGAAGAGGACTGAGAGGATGGGCGATGCGGGAATCTAAAAATACACACACACACACACACACACACACACACACACACACACACACACACACACACACACGTGCGCGCGTTTGAGTTTGAGTTTGCCAAAAAAAATTGAGCTGAACCAAACTCACTTTTTTGTTATTGTTGTTGTCATTGGCGAGAGCGAGAGAGCGAGAGCGAGAGAGAGAGAGAGAGAGAGAGAGAGAGAGAGAGAGAGAGAGAGAGAGAGAGAGAGAGAGAGAAATGGATGCTAATAATCACCAGACAAACAGGAAGGAGAATAAATCAAGAAAAGACGAACAGGAGGAGAAAAAGAAAAGAGAAGGTGAGGAAGACAACAAGGACGAGGAGGAAGAGAACAAAGAGAATAAAAAAAGGTGAGGGGGAGAAAGAAGAGGAGGAGGAGGAAAGAAAAACGAAAAAAATAAGAACTTCAGTTACATGATCTGACAAAAACCCTCCTCCTCCTCCTCCTCCTCCTCCTCCTCCTCCTCCTCCTCCTCCTCCTCCTCCTCCTCCTCCTCCTCCTCTTCTTCCTCCTCGTGTTCAATTACTTCAGGATACTCAAGTCAGAGGCCAAGTAGCAGGTGAGACGAATCTTCCAACTCAAATGATTCCAGGAAACAAGATTGAAACAAAATGGAGTGTGTGTGTGTGTGTGTGTGTGTGTGTGTGTGTGTGTGTGTGTGTGTGTGTGTGTGTGTGTGTGTGTGTGTGTGTGTGTGTTTTCAATTCACCACTTTCTTTTTCCATTTCGTTCTTAGTCCATATATCTCCCAATTTTTATGTCCCTCATCTCTCTCTCTCTCTCTCTCTCTCTCTCTCTCTCTCTCTCTCTCTCTCTCTCTCTCTCTCTCTCTCTCTCGGTCTACAAACACACAATCGTTTCTTGGGAAATAAAACACGAAGGTCTTACCTCAGCCATTAAGTGATTTGCATATAAAAACACGAACTATGTTTTTTGCCCACGCTCTATTTTTACCAGAGAGAGAGAGAGAGAGAGAGAGAGAGAGAGAGAGAGAGAGAGAGAGAGAGAGAGAGAGAGAGAGAGAGAGAGAGAGAGAGAGAGAGAGAGAGAGAGAGAGAGAATCACACACACACCTCCAGACACCACATAAACGAAAAAAAAAATGAAAAACAAAAAAAGCACACAAGAAATTTGAACGCATTCTTGACTAGCACAAGAAAAAAAGGAATATTAATGCAAGATGAAGACGGAAAACAGTGCAGTAATACAAGACTTACAAGGAAGAGAGTGGTAAGGAAGAGTGGAATGAAGAGTGGAGGGAGGGACGGAGCAGGGATGGGGGGTTTAGGTGTTGAGAATGGATGGCAAATGAAGAAAAATGGAAAAGTGGAAGGTTATTAGAAGGGAGGGTATATTTTTGCAGAAGAGGAAGGAGGAAGGAAGGGAACACTGAAAATGGAAATGGAATGTGAGATGGATTGGCCAGGAGGAAATTGATTACGTGAGAGAGAGAGAGAGAGAGAGAGAGAGAGAGAGAGAGAGAGAGAGAGAGAGAGAGAGAGAGAGAGAGAGAGAGAGAGAGAGAGAGAGAGAGAGAGAGATTCACACACCGCCAGACATCGACAGCAAGACAAACAGAAAATTACTGAAACAAAAAAAAAAAAAAAAAATCGCAGACAGAGAGAGATAGATAAGCAGATAAACAGACAGGCAGGCAGGCAGGCAGGCAGGCAGGCAGGCAGGCAGGCAGGCAGGCAGGCAGGCAGACAGACAGACAGACAGACAGACAGACAGACAGACAGATGAAGAGGCAGACAGACAAAATAATGAAGAGCAGAGACCGAATAAGTAATAATTGACAGAAAAAGAGAAAGAAAACTGAGAGGAAAATGAATAATCTCAAGCAAATTTAAGGCATGAAAAAAAAAAACGGAAGAAAAATTACGAAGGGAGGCTGGAAAGAAAACTTAATCAGATCAGTTATTTTCCCATCACGCAAAAACAAAAGGTCGGGGGGGGGGGGGTGAAAGGTGCAGATATGCGGGCCTTTATGTGGAAATTAATTGTATATTGGAAGGTACACTTGTATACACCCTAATAAGCAATAACTGAGTCATAACGCAAAAATTATGTGAAGGAAAAGCAATAAGCCATCAACAATGTTCACTCTAATTTTCTGGATTTAATTATTCTCAGCTTCCAATATTCAATAATTACACGACGCTTCTCTTTTTTGTCCTCATCTCGCACGACTCTCATTCCACAAACAAATATGGGAGCAACACACTTCTTCAGCAGATGTTTACTTATTTCATTCTTTCAGGAAACTAACTAACTCTCATTCCTCGAACAAGTGTGACAGGAAGTATTATGGCAACACACTTCTTCCCGACCATTTTTTGATATTTAATTCTTTCAGGAAACTCTCATTCATTCCCTAAGCAAATATAACATCGCACTTTTTCGGCATATTTTTGTGTATTTAATTCTTTCGAGAAACTTTAACTCTCCCACTCTCTTTCCCTAGACAAATATGATAACACGCTTCCTCAGCAGACCTTCATATATTTCTTTCTTTCTGGGAACTCAAACTCTTAACTCTTATTCCCCGAACAAACATGACAACACATTTCTTCAGCGGATTTTTATATATTCAGTTCTTTCAGGAATCCTATAACTTCCCCACGAAAATATATTAAGTTTTCTATCTACTGTTACGCATAAAAGGAAGCTTAATTTGACTTTTCTTTGCCGTACATGTAATTCCTCAAACACGATTACGTAGGTCTTATTATTTGGTATATTTCCACATACTTTTCTTTATGGAGCTCAATCTTCTCATTATAACAAGTTTTCTCTTTATTGTAATTTTTACGTGAACATTTTATCATCATTCCTCTCTCTCCTAACCATTATCCTCCAAACAGACGCAATTATGTGACATTTTTTCATAGATTTCTTCGTATACATATTTAATTATTACAAAAAACACTCCTCCTCCCAGGTAAACGTTATCCATATATCAAGAAACAAATTAATTTCTTTCAGCAGCAACTGTAATTCCTCATACAAACAAGCTACACTTCTCGGCATATCTCCACATACTCTGTTATTTCAGGAAACTATCTCCTCTAAGCATACAACAAATTATCTACCAACTGTTTTTCATGAAAGAGCATCTTGTTTTCTTTCGGTTTCCTCTTAAATACGTTCCTATCTTTTTATCCATTTTTCTCTGGGCGGACAAGATGCTTCGCCGAATCGCAAGGGAAGATACAAGGCAAGGCTGTGGTATTGCATCCCCTCCCCCTTGTGGCCTCGACCTCAGCGCTGCCTCTCCTTCATCTCAGGCCAGATGTTAGCTTTCTCATAGCACTCTTTTTTTTTTTTTTTACTCCAGTTCCTCCTCCTCTTTTTTTCCCCTACAACTTTTCCAACTTCCTCTTCATTTTTCTCCTTTCGTTCTCTTCCAGTTTTTACTCAACCTTATCACAGACCTCTTCATCTTTCTTCCTTCTCTTTCCTCTCTTCTC
This sequence comes from Scylla paramamosain, assembly GCF_035594125.1. Classification (NCBI taxonomy): domain Eukaryota; kingdom Metazoa; phylum Arthropoda; class Malacostraca; order Decapoda; family Portunidae; genus Scylla; species Scylla paramamosain. The sequence goes on along the minus strand of NC_087180.1, from coordinate 13,479,290 downwards.
TTTGTATGTTCTCTTCCATTCATCATCGCTCTTCATCTTTTTTCTTTCTCCTCTGCCTTCCTTGTTTTGTTCTCTTTCCCTCTTTATTAAGCCTCATCATCATCACTTCATCTCTTTCTCCTCTCTGCCTTTCCTCTACTTTCCTCATTTCACTCTCTTTCCCTCTTTACTCAGCCTCATCATCGCCCTCCTCCTATGTCCTCTCTTTCTCTCTTCCCTTCCTCTTTCCATTCTCCTCCACTCTTTACCGTGCCTCATCATCGACCTTCTCTTAAGGGGAGCGTCCGGTCTGGAGACGAAAAAAAATGAAAAATAATGACTTTTTGTGAAAAAAATATATGTGGTAGGTATACTTGTTGGCAGCAATCTCGTAAAGATTTAAGGGGAAATGCCCCATAGTTTCCCTTTAAATGGCATTTAAATGTCACGCAATCAACCACGTGCGTTTGTTTACATCAGCAGAGTAAGTTTTTCTTACCCAATACTACGAAAAAACGCTAAAATCTGAACTTTTTTTTGCTTGGATACGATATGGCAACACTCAAGGCGAGTGTGTGTGTGTGTGATACTAGCTCCCAGCAAGGATCCTGCCTCCTCAGTGCTCACGTAGCTCTTGTCACGGGAGGTTGTTGCTCAGTCTCTCGCGACTTCTCCCACTCTCACAGCTACTAAGCGCGTTATTTCGCCACTACAAACTACAATCTACCTCCTGCCAACCATGCCACGGTTGTCTAAGAGAAAGCAGCAGAGCAGGGATGCCTGGGGCGTGAAGTTGGATACAGAAAGGGGAAAAATACCTCGCCTGGAGCCGCCAGTCGAGCCGCCAGTCACAGCAAGATGTGGTCACAGCAAGATGTGGTCACGGGCAAGCAAAACAAAGTTTTCTGGCTTGAAAAGACTCTCATTTGTTGCACAGTCAGCAATACTGGACCATAATTATGGTTACAGGAAAGCCTGTTTGCTGCCAGCATTGAATATCAATACGAAGGCGCTAAGAAGATCTCTCACAACAGAAGATGAAGAAAGAAAGAGGCACCACGAAGTCCAGATGAAGCCGAAAAGAAAGCAGAAAGAGAAAGCATCAGCAGAGTACGAACCTGGTGGCTTCTAAAAAACCTGGCAACAAAGAGAAGTGTGGGCAACTTTGACACCCCTTGCTTGACAAGATAATACATTGCCTTTTCGAAGGCAATGGGGGACCAGGAGCCTGATATACTTAGAAATACATCTGATTGTATCAATAGATTGATTATGATAAAAAAGAACTCATAATAAACCTGAAAAAGCTTCCTAGTGTATTATAACTGGATCGTAATCGATCAATAAACTTTATCGGCCCGTATCTCAAAACATAAGTTATCCCCCTTTAAAAGTTTTCACAGGAGTTAGTTTTAGCTTGATTTCAATGAAACAAAAACTAAAACACAGAAGAATACTTCTTCTTCAAAGTTACGTAGGCGTTTTTTTTATATAGGTCTCATGTAATTTTGTATTAATATTTTTTTGGTAAAAAAAAGGCGAAAGAAAGACAGATAAAGAAAAAATCATAAAACAAAACCAAAAGCCAAAATGAAAAATCTGCCTACGTAACTTTGTTAGGTATCATAACATCTCTAAGCCACAGAAAAATAAAGGTTGTGGGCCAATTAATAACGACGGTGAAAAGTTTTAAAATTTTCCTTGAAATTGGAATTGGGGGGGTGGGGATGAGGGGGGTGGGGGCAAGAAAGGGGATCAATGTCTAATATTGATATACATGTTGCCAATACTTCACAACATAAAAATCAGAGCGATTCATGCTTATTTAGCAGAGATACAGAAACACCCATCCAAACCGGACTCTCCCCTTAATTCTCCTTCCATTCTCTTTCCTCTTCCGCTCCTCTCACCTTTCCTCCTCCTCTTCAGGCAAAATAAGCGCTTTGCACCCTGTTTATCTCCTCTTGTCAGGCTTTATCACCCAAGCTTTATAACAGATCTTCCTTGCCTTCCTTTGCAATGTATCTGCCTCGCACAGTCTTCGCGCCTCGTCTGGCAAAGCGAAAATATAAGTCACTCCTTGTCTTCTGCCGAGGTAATGGATGATTCAGGTAATCCATCCAATTAACCAACAACTCTGCAGAAGTGAATTACGTGCACTTATCAGGGCAGTCATCTCGTGTTTCGGTGTTTTATAAGTAGCGGTAATTTGTCGCCTCCTGACGTTGTTTACGAGTGTTTGTTTCAATATGTTTTTTTATATAAATAAGTTTGCCACGCTCACATGGGCAAACTTTCCTGTCCTTGCCGTATTTTCTTTAGTATCTTTGTTCCTGAAGACTTGAGCATCATAATGAAACAACAGATTCTGAGGGGTAACTTTCGTAACATGGTCTAAACTTCGTAACTTTATGAGAGAGAGAGAGAGAGAGAGAGAGAGAGAGAGAGAGAGAGAGAGAGAGAGAGAGAGAGAGAGAGAGAGAGAGAGAGAGAGAGAGAGAGAGAGAGAACATGGCTGCAATACCGCTGTACTCTGTTTTTAATTTTTTTTTCCATTGCTAGCTGTATTACGAGTGACATTTAACCCTCACGGACATACTCGTGCATTTTCTTCATTGACCATACCGCTTAAAATATTCCAAGTGCACGCGTGATCACAAGTCTGATAACCTGCTACACTTCTGCTTTTTTTTTATTTTTTATTTGCCCTTAATCTAAAGCTCTCATACCCAATAACACTAAATAAAACCTGACAAAAGATGAATTCTCAATTAATAAGAGGACTTACGATAGAGGGAAATGGTTAACACAGTGGAAGTGATGCTGTGTGTTACTGGACTACTAAATCATGGTTGTACTTCGTCTCAGTGTTTCCACCAATACTTACTCCCTGGTCTCCTACAGAAGGGCGTGAGAGAGGAGTTAAGTAGTCTGAGTCTCGCTTTCTGGAAATATTTGATTATCACAAAAAGGCGAAAAGAACCAGAGCATAAATGAGGAGCGTATTGACCTGAGTCTCACTAACATTTTGTAAATAAGTATCAAAATAAAGACTTGAAAAAAAATCTTAACCATTATGGTCCACCTCGTTTATAAAGAGAATGTAATATGCAACTTATACGTTAAATAATGGCAATAAATATCAATTCCAGTCAAATCAAACCTAAAGCAAGACTATGATTACACTCCAAACGTCCACAACAAATTTTTACTGATTGACTGGACAGGATCAATGGCATATCTAAAGCAGACTTAACATAATACAATTTTGTATGAAGGAGGTGAACTAATGTAAGAGAACTATACCTGTTTGTTTTGCTGTTAAAGATTTATGACCTCGAATTTCGAAATCCAGGATCTGCCGTGTGAAAGTTTCGTAACCTGCCTTGTTTGCCTCAACTGGCCTTTGTAGTCTCTATTTTCTCATGTTCTGATACAAACGTACCCGGTAACAAGCCAGAATAGAAGAGGTGAAAGCTTCGTACCGTAATTTAATATACATAGACTTCGAGGTATCGCCAGTTATAGCTTTCCCTGGGCTTCCTCCTCACTAAGTGCTTCTCTATTTCTTTCCTGCCACGTTTCCTGATAACCTGATCGCTCCTACATCACTACAAGCCCTCTTCACCCATACCTCACCTCTCTACAACGCTCCCTCACGTCCTGCCTCACAAAAAAAGCCTCATTCCTGTCTCACCTTCCAGTCTCATCATCAAAGACTTCTTATGTAACCTCGCCAGTAAGCCTGTCTCATTCCTGCCTCACTTCCCAATACCAGTCTTTCTCAGCCAGCCTCACTTCCTACATCACCGTTACTCTCCGGCATATAAGCGACACACAATCACTACTAAATCCTCCGCTTAAATAGAACGTTTGATGATGTTTGTTGATTTGCTTTGACTTTTGAAAGGGACACTGAATCACCAGGTGTGCTTCCCTCTAGTGCTTGTCTCTCTTTCTATTACACCTGTGGGCCCGTGTACACTGCTGACACCTTCTTTAATCAACAGCCTCTCCCCTGAGTAAGGACAGGTAACAGGGGAAACAACGGTCATGTTCTCTTGGGAATACAATCACGCAACGCTTTGTTCTGTCTTTGGTCTCTCTCGTCATTCTTCTTATACTTTCCTTTATCCCCCTGCCTGTTTTCTGTTTGTGTTTTTACTTGATTTCAATTTACTATATGCCAATCTGTTAGAGCGATACAAGAATCTCTCTCTCTCTCTCTCTCTCTCTCTCTCTCTCTCTCTCTCTCTCTCTCTCTCTCTCTCTCTCTCTCTCTCTCTCTCTCTCTCTCTCATTAGTCACAAAGCACGGCCCCGTCCTAAAACACACGTGCACAGCATAATACACCTGCTTAACGTAATCTCCGATCATCTGGCCATAATTACCTCAAATTACGTCAACCCTTCGCGTTATCTTTTTACTCTCTCTCTCTCTCTCTCTCTCTCTCTCTCTCTCTCTCTCTCTCTCTCTCTCTCTCTCTCTCTCTCTCTCTCTCTCTCTCTCTCTCTCTCTCTCTCTCTCTCTCCACGTGCAACATTCCCGAAAAATTTAATTGTTGTTCACAAATATGTACGTGGAATACTCTACTTGACAAATCTGTGAAAATGGAATTCAAACCGCAGCTGCAGGATTATAATAGCAACGTCAGTGAAGTTTAATAGTATCCATATTTTCCTCTATACACACGCTGTTTCCAATGACTGTTAAACAATTAAAACCAAATACTCAATGTAGGTTGCGAATTGTTTTTTTTTTGTTTTTGAATACTTGCATTAGAAAGGCTTCTATATTTGTGAAATTCATTGGAACTATGGTATACCTCTCTCTCTCTCTCTCTCTCTCTCTCTCTCTCTCTCTCTCTCTCTCTCTCTCTCTCTCTCTCTCTCTCTCTCTCTCGAACAATGGATGGATGGACTGGCTTACGACCTGACGGGAGCTGCCAAGGGGGGAGGGAGGGTAATGGAGACGGAGGGAAAGAGAGGCAGGCAGAATGAATTAATATAAGAGTGAGAGAGAGAGATGGAGGGAGGCAGAGAGGGAGGGAACAGGAGCAAAAGTCGGGAGCAAACAACAGTGCACGAATAAGAGGTGCCTGCAAGGTTTCATGTGGTGGTGGTGGTGGTGATGGTGGTGGTGGTGGTGATGGTGGTGGTGATGATAATGGTGGCGGCGATGATGATGATGATAATGATAATGATGACAGTGATGAATGAGAATTAATGGACGTGAATTATTGGAATGTAGGAAAAATGAAAGGGCATGGAGGAGGAGGAGGAGGAGGAGGAGGAGGAGGAAGACGATAAGTGCAATAAGGAAGAGAGAATCAATAAAAAATAAGAAAACACGAAAATGGAGCAACAGAAAGGGAAGGAACAGAAAAGAGAAGGAAGGGAGGAAGGTAAAAATCACTGTAGCGAATGGGAAGCGAAGTAATAACATGGTAATAAGCCTGGAGTGAGAGTAACAGACACAACCAATATCCATCCCCTGACTTGGCAGCAGAGGTGTTCCCAAAGGTGAATGTCGTGTCCTCTTCCATTTCAGATTCAACTCTATCTTTACAACAGCGACCTCTATGCCAACTTCACCCACGCCCTTGACAAGCCTAATGGAATCCTGGGCGTGGCTCTACTCCTCAAGGTACAGTACGCCACACCTGTCCTGCCACACCTGTTACACCTATCGAGGAATTCATGTCACTTTTATTTGGTCAGTTTAGTTGAGTTTCTATGCACTGTTCAGATTTATTACTTTTTGCCTCGATTTGTTTTGGAATGTTCTCCTTATTACACCTAACTAATCCTAACTTTACAATCTATCTAGCATAATATCATATCCAACCTATTTTAGCAAAACTTATCACATAACTTAACCTAGTCTATCATACCTAACCTAACTAATCCTAAGAATCTCATAACCTGTCTAGCTTAACAATATTTACGTTAACTTAGCAAAACCTAACACACAGCCTCACCTAACCTAACATCATATGGACTAGATTAACTAAACTAACTTAACATCACACTTAACTAACAAAACCATATTTATCTAACTATAACTAACTTTACCTGCATTGCGTACATGAGTGTTTTAAGAATTTCCCACGTACCTCCCTACTTACCTACCTACACACACACACTCAACACAAACACACACGCACATGCCTCTCCCCTTCCCGGACACCCACCCCCCCAACACACACACACACACACACACACACGTCAGAGAGAGGCAGGCAGGTAGCGTAGATTAATCACACCTGCCCGCCACGACAGGTCACACCCACCAACTAAGGCTCAAGAATTATTACCTGAAGCATGCAACACACCTGTGGGCATTTCCATGTACACACTTCCATATGCATGACCACTGGTGTTCACTTTCGTCCATCCCCTTGCCTTTTGCCTTTCTTATATCGCGAGATCTGTTATTCTTTCCTTGGTCCTTCCTTCTGCATCTCCCTTGCCTCCTATCTATCTATCTGTCTCGTCCACATTTCCATTTATCTATCTGAGTTTGTATGCATGAAGTGCTCGCTCCATATGTGTGCCTTTCAAGCTGTCTATCCAACTATATATTTATCTGACTCTCTCCAGGCCAGAGCAGAAGGCCTAAAGGACAGGAGGAAAGGTGGGTGCTGGAGGAGACTAAGGGAAGTGGAAGGAAGGGATGGAGGAAAGGATGGATAAATGGAAGAATAAGATGAAATGAAGTGAAAGAGAAGGAGTGAAGAATTGGAATGGAAGATGGAAATTGTAGAATAAATGGAAAGATGTAACGACAAAGAAAACATGAGGAAGAGGGATAGAGATAAAAGGAAAGAATAAGAGAGGAGGAGGAGGAGGAGGAGGAATGGAGGGAAGAAAGGAGAGGATGGTAGTCCCTTTGACAGGATCCACTGACAAGAACTCTCTCTCTCTCTCTCTCTCTCTCTCTCTCTCTCTCTCTCTCTCTCTCTCTCTCTCTCTCTCTCTCTCTCTCTCTCTCGCAGGTGGGATGGCGACCCAACCCTGTGCTGAAAATTTGGATGGACCACATCCACATGGTTCCACATAGAGGTAAGTTTATCCACTTCCGTCTCCGCTGATTCATCTGTAATTTTCATCCACCACCACCACCACCACCACACTGTTACTGATCTTTCATATATCTTCATACTATTTATTTCCAGTGTATCTTCCACTTCATTTATCATTTATCCGATCATCATTATCCTCTTTCAGTTTTTTCCTTACTTGTCTTTTTACATTCCTCCTTTTCTATTCCTCTCTCCCCCTCTTCTTTCCGTCACTTATTATTGAGGGTCATTTTTAGTCGCCCATTTCCCTCGTCCGTCACAAACATCCGACTCGCTTTTCACTGTTTTGCCTCCATTCCTCTCACTTCCTCTCACTTTAATCCAAATATAGTGACGCGTTTAATCTTTTGATCAACGGCCATCCCCCTTCTTTTCCCAGCAACCCCCCTCCCCCTCTCTCTCTCTCTCTCTCTCTCTCTCTCTCTCTACGTGACCCATTTACACCCATTACTCTCTTTTTTTCCTTGCTTTAGTGAGATAAATTTTGCTCAATCATCGCCTTTTATTCGCTAAACATCAGGGAGCGAACAGCCAAGGAAAAACCGCCTTCTATAATTTGGAGGAAAACTATGAAGGGAGGAAAGGTAGGAGAGAGAGGAGGAAAGAACAAAAACAGTGTGAGCTAGGGAGGAAAGGGCAAGGAAGCAGAGGTGAAGAAAGAGAGAAACAGAGAAGAGGGGAGAAGGGGAATGAAAAAAAGAATGAGGGAGAACACGATAAACGACAAGAAGATGGTGGTGAAGAGGAAGGAGATAGAGAAGAGAAGAAAGGAATGGAGAAGGGAAAGCAGAGGGGACAGAAGAAAGAAAGGAAGGGAGGGATGAATGGAAGGAAGGGAAGAGAACCAGGGCAGGAGAAAGAGGAGAAAGAAAGAAAGGGAGGGAGGGAAGATTGAAAGGATGAGATGATAAGGAAGGCGAAAGTGGGGAAAAAAAGAGGAAAAGAAGGAATTGGAGAATGGGTTAAAAGGAGACGATGAAGAGAGAGAGCAAAAAAAGGACAAATGGCATGGAGGAAACAAGATTAGGGATGAAGGTGAGAAGGGGGAAAAAAAAGGAGACATCAGGGAAAGAGAGAGAGAGAGAGAGAGAGAGAGAGAGAGAGAGAGAGAGAGAGAGAGAGAGAGAGAGAGAGAGAGAATGATGAAAATTAATTACACACATTTTTATCAATTACACAGATTTTTTTGCATCACCCTTTGGGCACACCTGTCAAACTCAGGATGCCGTCTGTTGATCGTCTCATTACCGGCCAATTTTTCCCCCTTGGTTCTTATCACTCCACTCTTATCATTCCGAAGCCTTAATGGAAGTGTAATTGGATGAACGCTTCACGCCGCTTCACTCTTTTGCTTCCCGTCCTCCCCAATGATTTGTCCTCTAGTGGCGGTCATTCATTTTATACATTTTCCTCTCGTACCTGTAATTAATGTCAACTGTACATGGAAAAAAAAAAAAAAAAAAGCTAAATCGGAGCTTAGTGAATGTGATGGACTTCAAATTTTCGCTTCTGCCTCGTAGGAAATTTGAATGGCATTTCGTCTTTTTTTAGTTTACTTTTTATTCATCCATTTGTTCGTTTGCGTAAATGAAAAATCTTGCCCCGACCAAAATAGAAAATAAAGATTAGGTGGATTTTGCCTTGTTTGATATTTTTTCTTCATTATTTTTCGGTCTTTTATGAACTGAATATAAAATAATGAAACTGAAAAAAAATAATAATTTATCTATATTTCCTTCGTATTGAAATAAGATTTTTTTTATCATTGTCTTACTAACAATGTGAGACTAAAAAAAGAATATTAGGTACTTTCCTTACTATCATTTACCATTGCAAATTTATATCCATTACTGTTATTCAATATCATTAATATTCCTTCTCTTATATTACTTTTCTCTATGTTCTCCTCATGAGAAAATATCATACTTTTTCTTACTGTCCTCTCTCTCTCTCTCTCTCTCTCTCTCTCTCTCTCTCTCTCTCTCTCTCTCTCTCTCTCTCTCTCTCTTACCCTATTCCTCCTCTTTTCCTTCCCTCACAAACCATCATTTCTTCCTCCTTCCTTCCCTCCTTCATTCCTCCACTTTCTTTTTATTTCTTCCCTAGTTCAACCCCTCTCGTTACTACTGTCATTCTTTTCTCCATATATATTTTCCTCGAGAGAATATATCAGATATTTTTTTTTCTTACTACTACTACTACTACTACTACTACTACTACTACTACTCTCTCTCTCTTTCTCTCTCTCTCTCTCTCTCTCTCTCTCTCTCTCTCTCTCTCTCTCTCTCTCTCTCTCTCTCTCTCTCTCTCTCTCTCCACGAAAACGAAGAAAGTTAAGAAGGAAAGGTCGAGGGTGTTAATGCGAGGCGCCAGTCAGTCTCTCAGCACGCTCCAGGCTGACAACTTCCGTCCTCTACCCTCGCCTTGTCGCTCATTTATCCAATCAGACAGTCAGTTCTCTCTCTCTCTCTCTCTCTCTCTCTCTCTCTCTCTCTCTCTCTCTCTCTCTCTCTCTCTCTCTCTCTCTCTCTCTCTCTCTCTCTCTCTCTCTCTCCTCTCTCTACTTTCTTTCCAACATGCACGTCTCTTTCCTATCTTCCTCCTCATGACCTTCTCATTTTTTTCCTTTTATTCCTTATAAGCTTCTTTCCCTCCTTCCTCCTCCTCCTCTTCTTTTTCTCCTTCACCTCTTCCTTTTCCTCCTCGCTTTTCTCCTCTTGCTTTTCCTCTTACTCCTCGCTTTTCTCCTGCTTTTCCTCCTATTTTTTCTTCTCTTTCTTTTCCTCCTTTTTGTTTTCTTTCTTTCTTTTCTTTCTCTTTCTCCTCCTCTTTCGCCTCTCTCTCCCTGTCGTTTCCTTAAAGACAATGGCGCATTTACCTTGCAGCCGTGTTGTGGGTTCCTGACGCAGTGTTTCGTCAGACTTAGACAAGAGTGGGCGAACTCGGAAATTTGGCAATGTCAGCGTTCCAGGCCCGTTGGTAGCCCCGGAGAGCATCTTGGCTTCACGGGCACGATGCACACACACACAAACATGGCGCTGGCTGGCCTGACTCTTCAGTGTGCGAGTGTGCGAGTGTTCCGCCTCTTTGAAGACTGACACACAAGCACTTCACTTTTTTTTTTTTTATTCGATTTTGATCAAGGGTAAATTACGCAAACTCCACCTCTTTTTTTCTCTCTCTCTCTCTCTCTCTCTTACCCGTCGGTCAAATTTCCTCCCGGATTTTGTCGTTGTGATCTTATTTTATGTTATATGATGTGCTCGTCTCCTCCTGTTTCGTCGTTTAATGCGGTAGGTTTGAATAACGAGACAAAAGTGACCGTGAAACGCTCCCCACCTTCACTCCACGATCCGCCGGTCACCATTTGTGAATATGAGAGAAAGAGAATGAAAAAAAAAAAAAAAGAAAAAAACTGCCGGCGTGGTCCATGTCCGCGGCTCGCATCCTGAGGCCAATCCTCCTTTTACTCAATTTTTCTTCAAATGGAAATCATAAAATGCAACGGGGGAAAAAATGAAAAAAAAAAAGAAAAAAAAAGAGAGGAATCCTATACGAATCTAATTAATTTGGGGCTGTATACTCGCATTTCCTAAACTTTTATTTCAGTAAAAGTCGGACTAAATCTTATTCTATTTCCTGCCTCGTGCCTTAGGGATGACACGGTCTCCCGGGACGTCCTCGCATCCCCAAAGGCGTAGCGTTCCGCGGCTGTGCTTCATAACATGGTGGAGGCAACGCCCCATTTTCTGCAACTTTTCTATTCCAAGAATCACCAAGGCTCATTTCCACTTTAATATTTCACCAGACACAAAATCCACATTGTTGTTGTTTTGTATTCCGGGTAAGACGGGGCGCTGTTTCCAAACCATGGCCTATATCCACGCATCCGCCACCCTGCATAGTAAACGAACGCAAACGACCATATATTCGCTCCAGTGCCGATAATTCATATCAAAACATCACACCCTAATTAAGTCCGCTTCCCATCAAACAACAAAAAGTCCAGACCTTCCAATGTTCCGCTTAATTATCTCTCATTCATCGCCCTCGTCTCGCCCTGCAGGAAAATCTACAGTGATCCCCTTCGTGCCGATAAGGGAGCTGTTCACCTCCCCGATGTACCTCACCTACGAAGGGTCCCTCACCGAGCCGCCCTGCGAGGAGACGGTCACCTGGGTCATCCTCAACAAGCCAGGATACATCACGGCAGACCAGGTGAGCGTGGGAACAGGTGTGGGGTGCTAGGGGATGTGAGGGGCAAATGCAGCGGGAGTTTGAAAGGGTGTGAGGCCAAAGTGTGAAGTTGGCATTAGGAGTTGGGAGTGCTTGGGTTAGGTGAGTGTGAAATTGGTTGCGTGAACTTCGCTAAGTGAAGTTAGGTAAGGCCCGGGCAGGTAGGTACGTGGTGAATAAGGAACAGGGTCAAACGGGATGAAGGTGAGCAGCATGGGGGATGGGGGGAGGGGAGAAATGCTTTCGGCCTATTCTCAGCCCGGCTCTCCAAAAAATCCGAAAACACTATACACCTTGAGTTCCATTCAAAAAAGGTAAATATACTTTCCACCTTCGGGACACAGAGTCGGCTGCGTGATTTCCCTCGGCGCGAGAAAATAATAGACGCGAGTCGTATGTCGACCGAAATCTCGAGATGAGAGGAAATTCCCGTGCGTTAGAGGAACAAAAAATATGCGTCGGAACAAAACGAAGAAAAGACAATTTGGAAGAATGTTTGCGTGAGGAGAGAGAGAAGGCAAGTCCTGGCTCGTACTTATTCTTTGTCTAACAAGTCTGAGTGTGCCCTGGGAGTCCTGACAGGAGGGAAATTACAGTGCATTTGAGAACCGCTTAAATTATCTACCAGTAGGGAAATAAACCGCGTGTCTGAGGTGAAGGAAAGGACTCTGTGGACGTGGCAGAGACCACCACCACCACCACCACGGGCAGTATTTAATGAAAGTGATGACAGGTGAGCAGCGAGGGAGCTGCAGGTGGTTGATGAGGTGGTGAAGAAGGAACACAAACAAAAGCGTGGGAAGAATATAACAGAGGTAACTGATACAAAGTTAAGATAAATTACATCAGTGAAAAATCAGGAATAGCTTCAAGAATTATGGATTTGTGGAGGACTGACAGGCATATAAAGCTGATGATGTATGAAAAATAAATTACAACAGGTATGCAGTGTGAAAGACGTTCTGGGAAAATGAGCGTAGAGTGAAATGTATTCTAGGTAAATGCGATTGAAGGTACAGGTGTGTGAGAAGTATCTTACAGGTGAGTGAGGAGTATTTACAGGTGTGTCATTACAGTTGTGGCACCTGCAGTCCCTGAGGCGAGGCAACCACGGCCAGACGCTCCCCATCACAGGAAACTTCAGACCACTCCAGCCCTTAAACACGCGGGCCATTCGAACCAACATACCTCCGTACTCCCTTGTGAGTATTCCGTGTGTGTGTGTGTGTGTGTGTGTGTGTGTGTGTGTGTGTGTGTGTGTGTGTGTGTGTGTGTGTGTGTGTGTGTGTACCCGCCACAAAAACGATTATAATGTGTATGTACTTAACAAGGAAAAAAATAATTAAATGAAAAAGGGAAAGAAATGAAGCCTTGTACAAACTGCCCCTCAGAATCACCACAAAGCGTCGTGTTTTCCACTAATTGAGGCGGCGGCGTTTCTTTCGCTACACCTGACGGCAGAATGAGATGCTAAACGCCGATGCATTGTGCGCCGCTGCATTTTGTGATCCTACTTGTTATGTCTCTCCATTATATCCAAGTCATTTGTCTGAATTTTTCGTACATTGTGTCATATTGTTCCACGCGACAAAACGTACAGACCTTTACGTTGCTTTTCATCGATGGTGTATGTGTCAGGGGGGAGAATGTGGAGGACGAAAGGGGGGGTACATGAAATCCCTGTTCGTCTGAGAGTCTTTCGTTACACTGGATCAACCTTTTCAAACACGCTCAGTCTTTTGTGCTTCTCTCAGTCACATTCATTACAAGCATGTCTTCACTGCATCCAATATATTCTCTCTCTCTCTCTCTCTCTCTCTCTCTCTCTCTCTCTCTCTCTCTCTCTCTCTCTCTCTCTCTCTCTCTCTCTCTCTCTCTCTCTCTCTCTCTCTCTCTCTCTCTCTCTCTTGCCGGATTTGTCTGATGGTAGTAAAGAAAAATGGAAGAGGAAGGGAGATTATAATCGGTAAAAAAGGAGAAATTTGTTTAAAAAGTTGGTGGGGTAAAGATAATGAAATGTGAATGTGAATGAGGTGTGGATGTGATATGAGCTTTACTTGTTTGATAGGAATGTATTATGAGTGGGTTACTGATGTGGTGGGAGTTATAATAATAAATAGAAGAGAAATAATATATACGAAAAAATCTAGATATTTGAGGAAATGAGGAATTTGAGAAAGAATTCGCTCAAACGTAAAATCATAAGAATAAATAGAAGAAAAAGAAATATATGATCAAATCCATAAGAGGCAAATGAAAGTGATGAAGCGCAAGGTAATCACCAGCCGAAGTAATAAAGGAAACGGGAAGGATAAGGGCAGCCAGGCGCGTCAAGAAGGATCAGCCCCTTCAATAGAATTCACGTCACACCTGCACCACCTGACGAGGACGCTGAAGGAGAGCCTGGCGAGGACTTAAAGTTATCCTTTGCCTGTGTGCCTCAAGGTAGTGGTGGTGCTGGTGGTGGTGGTGGCTGCGGCAATACCAAGACAACAACAACAACAACAACAATCAAAAGGTTAAGAATACTATATTAGAAACTGCAATTTATCGAGTTTCATACGAGCAAATTCAAGGTGTGTGTGTGTGTGTGTGTGTGTGTGTGTGTGTGTGTGTGTGTGTGTGTGTGTGTGTGTGTGTGTGTGTGTGTGTGTGTGTGTGTGTGTGTGTGTCCATCTCTACCTGCCTACTTGCTCGTCTGTTTGCCTTTTTCCCTGTCTGTCTGTCTGTCTGTCTATCTGTCTGTCTGTCTGTCTGTCTGTCTGTCTGTCTGTCTGTCTGTGAACACGTTGAGTATGTGGGGCCATACTTGGTGCATGCTTGTGCGTGTGCGCGTGCGGCCTCTCTGCTGCTACACGGTGGGAGGATGAAGGACATAAACGCCACTTTTATGCAAATGAATTACAGTCGCTGGAAAGGGATGCTGTGAGGTAGAGGGAGAGGGAGTGGGGGAGGGGGAGGGAGAGGGAAAGGGAAAGGGAAAGGGAGAGGGAGGGAAAAGAGGACGACGTGTGGAGGGAAGGGAGGGAAATGAGGAAGGATAGTGTATGAATGTATGGAGGAGGAAGAAGGAAAGTGTCAGGAGGGATGGCCAGAAGTGAGAAGGAAAAAAGAGGTACGAGAGAGAGAGAGAGAGAGAGAGAGAGAGAGAGAGAGAGAGAGAGAGAGAGAGAGAGAGAGAGAGAGAGAGAGAGAGAGAGAGAGAGAGAGAGAGAGAGAGAGAGAGAGTGAAGCAAAGGAAAGTGTAGGAAGTGAGCGACAGGAGTGTTGAGGAATGCAAAGGAGGAAAGGAGAAGGAAAGGAGAGTAAAAGGGGAAATACTGCCAGGGAGGAGAAAATAAAAGGCAGACATAAGAAAAGAAATAAAAGCTGTAAGTGGAAAAAAATGAAAAAGAAATACATGGGTTATGGGAAGTGTAAAGTAAATACACGTAAAAATATATGAATAAAAAAGTCAAAGAAAAAAAGGTCGATAAAGAAAAGGAAAAAAAATTAACAAAGCGCAATTTACAGACAAACGAAAAATTAAAGCCCCGCCCAAAAAAAGTGAAATAATGAAAACCAGTGACAAATGTAGAACAGATAAACACCGAAACATTACGCAAAATAACAGTCACCACTGGGGCTGAAAACTAACCAATACGAAAAAAATAAATAAATAAATAAATGAATAAAAGAGAGAATATAAAATGCAGTGATATGGCGCGGGCTATACAAGAGGGGAAAAAGCTGGGAACATTACAAAGCTATTCAGGTGTAAACAAGGCATACCTGGCCGGGGGAAAAGGGTTAATTAACTGGCATATATACACGTACACACCTATACATACGAATGCAAATACATACATACACACACACACACAAAAAAAAGCCATTCTACATAAGGAAAAATGGACAAATAAATCGCCACACACACCTGCCCAAACCTGCAGCTCATGACCAGGTGTGTGGCGGCGTCTGGGAACACCTGGCCCACCTGAACGCAGTGCGGGTGAGGAAATGCCCCGGAAACGCGTCCCAACAATTTTCCCTCTTCGCACGGAGATAAAACATTCTAAAGTTACACGGAGATAAAGTTTCGGAGATAAAACTTCAAGGAAAGTAGTTTAGGGGAAAATATATAGTGTATACTGAAAATAAAATACACCTTCATGGCCTTACAGGTGATAAAGTGGAAAGAATGTATATGGAAAGCAGAAAAAAAAGAAGATAGGAAGCGAATATGAAAGGAAGGATATTTAGAGGCAAAATAGTAGTATATAATAACGTTAACATCAAACTGCAGTCACAAACGATCTGCGTCACTGAAAAAAAAAAAGCAAAATTCAACAACTTTCCTTAGATCGTAATTAGATAGATAAAAAAAATACATCAGTAAAAAAAAAAAAAAACACTCAATATTCCCTGATACTTTACTGCAAGGCTTTTAAACTAATAGAGAAATACTTTGACAGAGGGTCGTGTTCACAGCATATCAGGTAACGGTATACTACATCCTTCCCTTCCTCCCTGCTTCCCTCTTCTATTAGCAGGTATAAACTAATCAACATACCTTTCCTCCTCTTACTCCTCCATCGCTACCATCACCTCCTTCCCTTCATTTCCTCCCTCTTCCCCTCCCTTCTCTCCCTCTCCGTGTGACATGCAGAGGAAGAAGACAATAGGATGTCAGTAGAAGCTTTAATGGGTCTAATAAAAAAAAACAGGTAAACAATGTCTGTTTTTATTTTCAAGGTAGGCTGAAATTTCGCGTTCCCAGGTAATTGTGGAGATTGTGAAGCGGATTACCTGAGGGATTATGAGTGATTTATCGACCTGATGAAAGATTTAATGAAAGACGAGGTTGGTTGACTGGCTGGCTCTCTCTCTCTCTCTCTCTCTCTCTCTCTCTCTCTCTCTCTCTCTCTCTCTCTCTCTCTCTCTCCTCTCTCCTCTCTCTCTCTCTCTCTCTCTCTCTCTCGAAAAGTTTGTCTTTAAAAAGGCTAGTCATATTTCTCTTTCATTATTATTTACTGTTATTATTTGTTAAATTTTGTTAGTCTCTCTCTCTCTCTCTCTCTCTCTCTCTCTCTCTCGTACGAGCTGCTAGGTTGCGCTGCAGTGAAGGTGAACTCAGCGATGGCTCAGGTGTTGCATTCCTAATGACACCTGTAGGAGGCTCGGCAGCGCTTCCCTTGACAGCAGGCACTCGGCACGGACTGGGATGAAGGGATGCACGCCTGTCTGTCCCTCTGTGTCTGCCTGTCTTTCTGTATATCTGCCTGTCTGTCTGCTTGTCTGTCTTTCTGTCTGTCTGTCTGCCTCTCTGTTTGTTTGTCTTTCTGCGTGTCTGCCTGTCTTTGTATGTCTGTCTGTCTGTCTTTCTAACTGCCTTTCTATCTGTCTCCCTGTCCTCGTATTTCTTTGTTTGTCTGTCTTTTTTGTCTACCTGTCTGTTTCTCTTCTCTTTCTGTCCTTGTCTGTCTGTTCGTCTGTCCCATTTTTTTCCTTGCTGTCTCCGTTTGTGCGTGTGTGTGTGTTCGGAACTTTTTCGGTATTCGTATTTGTTTTCTTTTATTATTTTTTTTCAGTTATTTTTATCTTATTTCTTTATTTCATTGCTATTTTTTTCATTTAGCTGTTTGGGTCTTTTGTTTTAGTGTGTGTGTGTGTGTGTGTGTGTGTGTGTGTGTGTGTGTGTGTGTGTGTGTGTGTGTGTGTGTGTGTGTGTGTGTGTGTCTGTCTGTCTAAGCGGAAAGCGTTATTAGCGATTTATCATTCTGATGGAGATATTAATACAAACCCTGTCTGTTTTTTATGTTTATTTGTTGCTCTCTCTCTCTCTCTCTCTCTCTCTCTCTCTCTCTCTCGGCCATAATCTCATGCTATGACCATGCTAGTCCTCGCCCCACTAATATTAAGGCTCCATCCAGCCATAACAACCATACAGTACATGTAGACTGCCTGCTCTCTCTCTCTCTCTCTCTCTCTCTCTCTCTCTCTCTCTCTCTCTCTCTCTCTCTCTCTCTCTCTCTCTCTCTCTCGCACTATAACACGCGCGTCGCCACTCCAGTCAATCTCCCTCCTCATTGGTCGAAGCAGTGAGGGGCGCCAACTATGTAAAACTGCAGCGAGGCACGTGATTGGCTGGCGGCTCCCTTGATCACGAGCAAACGAAAACGAGACCTGGTGAAGCGAGGACGGGGATTGGCTGATCGTTTTGCCATAAAGCCACACTCTCCTAACCAATTCCCTCCCCTGCCCCCACCCAGCCAGACCACTTCCGCCTCTTGTATCCAGAATCCTCCTAGTAATCCAAATCTGGCCAGTAAAATAAGGTGTTATCGTCGTGCGTCTGGCAACGTGTTCTCTGCCTCGTGTTATTGGTGGGCTGAACTTGATGACGTCACTGGGTATCGAGCCAATTACGTTCCGTGTTGGGTTTGTGTTGACTGCGCCTTGCAAGGAAACGATGATTGGAGAAGAGGAGGAGGAGGAGGAGGAGTGCATGAAATTGGAGCGAAAAGGAGAGCAGGAGGAGCAGGGAGAGAGGAAAGCTGAGGACATAATACATTAATAAGAGGAGGAAGAGAAGGAGAAGGAAGAGGATACACTACATTAACTGATGCGACAAGAGCAAGGATGAGGGAGGAAGAGAAAGAAGAGAAGAATAACTGGGAACATAATACAGTTAAATGAAGAAAAGGAGAAGAAGGGAGAGGAGAATAACTGGGGAGATACTGCACTAAATGAAGGAAGGGAGACGAAGAAGGGAGAGGAGAATAACTAGGGGCATAATCCACTATACGAAGAGGAGGAGGAGAAAGGACATAGATGAATAAATGAGAACATGACAGAATACAAGAGAGGAGAAGGAAAAGGAGAAAAGAGAGAACGAAAGGTATAATATGCGGACACCAGAAGAGGAAAAGGAAGAGGAGGAGGAGAAGGGAGAAAGAAATTGAGGATACGATAAATTAACAGGTACGCGACAAGACAAGAGTAAGATAACAAGATAGAGAAGAGAAGAGGTGGAAATCGTATGATGAGAGAATGGGAAAAAGGAAAAGGATGGGAGGGTAGAAAAGAAAAAGAAGGAAAAGGATGTTTATAGATAAATGACAATATGATGGTGGGAATGGGAAGAAAAATGGAAGAAACTGTACGAAAAGGAGGAGGAGGACAAGGAGGAAGAGGAGAGCTAAGGAGAGAGGAAAAGTATACATTATTATAAATGAAACAAAAATAAGAAGGAATAATATGAATACAAAGATAACGAAGGTAAATACAAGCGAGTTTGGAAAGAGAAAGACAAGAACAAGAAGGTAAAAGAGGAATAGAAAGCAAATGAAGAAGAGAAGCAAGTATGAAGAGAGTAAAACAAAAACAAATAGGAGAGATGTAACGGTAAAAGAGACAAAAAGATGCTAGTTTAGGGAAAGTGAGACAATAACAGGAAGGTACAAGAAGAATACAAAGCTAAGGAAGAAGAGAAGGAGGGTAAAACAAGAACAAGTAAGAATAGGAAGAAAGCAGCGGAAAGAGAGACAAAGAGAAGCGAGTTTAGGGAAAGTAAGACAGGAACAGGAAGGGACGAGAGGAATACAATGATGATGAAGGAGACAGGCGAGTACAGGAAGCGGAAGACAACACAAGTTCAGAAAGCAAAACGAGCTGGAAATATCAACCGTTTCATTCACTTTAGATTTGAGCAAACCACTCCACGCTTCTACACCATCTGCCTCACACACACACACACACACACAAACACACACACGTATGCCACTCTCAGTTCTCCACTTGGGCAAGTCTTCGAGCCCTTGCAAGCGCACTCTGCCAGATTTTTAAAGCAAGTAAGTGTCTGGCGGAGATGAGGGAGGAGGAGGAGGAGGAGGAGGAGGAGGAGGAGGAGGAGTTACTAGGTCGGAAGCAAGATGAAGGAGACAGGAGGGAAGACAGGGAGGAGGGTAAGGGAGAGAAGTAGGTAAGGGAAGAGATAAGGTGGAGAAGGGATGGCAGGCGGAGGACGAGGGAGTAAAGAGGGAATGAGGTGAGGCGGGAGACGAGCAGCGGAGGCAGTGAGGTGTGAGAGGGAGATGAAATGGAGATGGTGTGAGGGATAAAGAGGCGGAGGAGGTGAGGCAAGACTGCGGGACGCGATGACAGCGTTGCCAGCGGATTATTTATGCATAAAGTTAATGCATGAATGATATCTATGTGAAAAATGCTTAGATGAATAATTGGGGAAGGAAAATGAACTAAAACTTTAAAATCTGAATATTCGAATAGAAGAGAAATCAAGAGATAAGAAAAGCGACATAAGCTAATTTCAGTCATCAACGTAAATGTATGAATGAAGTCAAGAAAAAAAAGTTCAAATTTATACATTAGACCGGTAAAATAAGGACAATAACGCGAACTAAAGTAAAAATAAGTGACATAAGAACACAAGAATATAAGGCAAGACACAAGAAGCCATCAGACCAACACGTGGCAGTCCCTTTATAAAGCACATTCATAACCACCACATACCTGTTTCCATATATCACCCCACCATTTCACCCGGGAGAAGTAAACACCTCACCACCCTATCACCTTCGCAACTAATACCCTTACAACACAGGTAACCAAACCCTCAGGTACGAATCACAACAACACAGGTGGCACAGGACAAACCAATTAGTAGGTACTGGTATACAGGTGAGTTACAGGTGAGGTGTGATTCAAGGTACAGTATCTAGGTAGGCTCTTCTCCCCTTCCGCTAATCCCTAGGTACACTCAGAATAACGTGGTGGCGCAGGCAGTACAGGTAATGTCCGAAGCAGCTTCCTTAACCTTGATTAGTGGGCGGCGTGGTCTAACCTGTCCCGCGTTAATTAATGAGACAGGTGTGAAGGATGGTAGGCAAGGAGAGGACGGTGGGGGGTCGGGGGAGGAATGAGGGATGGTGGTAGTGGGAGAAGGGAGGGAGGAAGGGAAGGAGGAGGGTGTTCTGTGTGAGGGATGGTGTTTAAAGTAGCTGAGGAGGAAGAGAGGGAGGAGAAAAGGAAAGGAGAAGAAAGGAAGGAATGAGAAGAGGAGGAAGTGATGGTACGAGAAGGAAAGTGTTTAAGATATAAGGTTGCTGAGGGGGAAGAGCAAGAGGAGAAAAGAAAAGATAAATAAATAAGGAAGAAGAGAAGAGGGAGAGAGAAGGAAAAGAGTGAGAAGAGGAGATATGGAGAAGGAAGAAGGAAGTGAGAGAACGAGTGAGTGCGTGAACGGGAAGGAAAGAGGGGGAGTGAAGGAGAAGGAAAGAAGGAAGGAGTGAACGAGATGAAGGATAAAGTGAATGTGAAGGAGAAAGGAAAGAAGGAAAGAAGGGAAGAGAGGGAGTGAGAAACAGGAGAAAAGAGAAGAGAGCAATTCCAAAAAAATAAAGTGTTTTATGAAAGGGGAGAAAAAATATGCAAAGTATTAAACGAGTAATTTGTTCACGTAGGAAGAGTAGTACGAGTATAAAATCTTGTGTTTTTGTCGACTGGAGTTACTTGTGAAGCTTAACGAAAGGACACGCGCGTGCACTTACTTACATGACCCAGACACGCACACAAACACACCACTAACGCCACAGACCTAAATCAAGCATGTAGGACACACACACACACACACACACACACACACACACACACACACACACACACACACACACAGCAATATAGCTGTCTCACGGACAAGTGAACAAGTAATTTACATTAGTCTTCCCTGTTTGTGTGTGTGTGTGTGTGTGTGTGTGTACAACTTTCCAATTCAAACGTTCAGATCAACACACAAAAAGACAAATAGACACACACACACACACACACACACACACACACACACACACTAATCGTGACCATCTGAGAACGATAGGTAATTTTTCTTTTTCCCAACGTGAAGCAAAGAAAGATCAAGATAAATGAGGTGGAACTGGAACTGGAGGGAGAGAGAGAGGTAGAGAAAAAGAATAGAACGAGAAATCAAGAGGGAAAGAAAAAAAAAGGAAAAACTCGTAAGGGAAAGAAAGTAAAAATTATTATATCACAGCCAAGGGAAAGGATAAAGAAGAAGGAAAAAATGTGTTGGAGATACAGAGGCTGAGGAGAGAGGAAACAGGGAGAAAGGGAAAACGAGAAAAAGAGAAAAGTTAGTGATAGAATCATATGTAGGTTTTTATAAAATTTGACAGAAAACGCAAGAAATCGGAGGAGGAATTACAGTAAAAAGCAGCAGAAGGAATTATAAGAAAAAAAAGGCATTAGAGGATATATTGAAAGAAACTTCAAGGGATTATAAGGAAAAATAATACAACAGAAAAGTAATAGAAAAAAAACAGGAAGTTACAAGAAAAAGAGGAGTTACGGAGTACGAGGAAATCAACGGAGAAAAAAACCGGAGAAAGTTTTACGAAAAAGAACTAGGAGTTACAAAACGAAAAAAATAAATTTATAGGGAAAAAACTTTGCGTGCGTTGCAGGAAAAAAAAATGTAAGCTGAGAAAAAGATGAGACTGAGATTGAGAAAAATATGAAAAGTTAAATGTTATACCGTAAATGTATAACACACACACACACACACACACACACACACACACACACACACACACACACACACACACACACAAAGCTTACTACCGAGTACATCACCTCTTCCCAACCATTTAACTGGAACACCCCGCGAAATGTCATTATTACAGACAGACACACATACGATGCACGCACATTATGTCATTACTTCCACCACAAGCACTCGACCAAACTTCCTCGGGTAATGATAAATGTAAATGGCAACTTGTTGATTGAATAAAGCTGAAAATGCCAAGCGTCCGTCACTGTTTCAATCACTTACTGTGTTAATGATTATAAATATATAATTTTTTTTTTAATGTCATAATTCATTTATTTTGATTAGTTTTATGGGGGGATTATTTCATTTATGGATGAAGCGTTTCATATCGTAACAATAATTCACGCATAAAAAGTACAAATGAATTATTTTTATTAAGTACAAATGAGTTTTTTTTTTTTATAAAGTTTCCTTTTTCTTTTACAAGAAGATAAATGTTTCTTTACTAAGTTAAAATTCCCAGCCTTCCTTCCCTCAACACATCAATAGTAACGTTTGCTGCAAAGGAGGAAAGAAAACGAACAAAATACTTCAAAGCGATAAAAACTTGAGCAAGAAAACACACACACACACACACACACACACACACACACACACACACAAACGATCATTACAAGAAAAACTAAAAATAGAGTCTTGAGGAAATCATCCCAAAACCGCCCTGATTATTTTCCAATGCAAGCGAACTGCCTTTCCCACCTGTAATTAAGGAATGCCTGGGCTGCCTGCCGCTACCTGCCGGAGAAACGAGAGGACGAGGAACATAGCGAGAAAGAATTACACCCAAAAGAAGAATGTGGAGGAGTGAGGAGGGAGGTAAAAGAGGCGATTTGTCCGTGTCTGTGTGTGTGTGTGTGTGTGTGTGTGTGTGTGTGTGTGTGTGTGTGTGTGTGTGTGTGTTAGTGCTGGCAGGCTCTACATATTTTCCTCCACGCATCCCTTCTCATTTTTACCGTCCTCTCATTACACTTAGCAGCATCAAAGGTTTACCATCTTGTGGCTCCCGTTCACCCTTTCCTCTCCTGCTTTGCTCTCCCTCGGCTAAGTCGCAGGGGAGTCTCTTTCACCTCACTTAATGTCACGCTCTCCCAACCTCCATCGACCGGCGGAGAAAGGGTCTGGCGAACTTCTGGCGGGCGTGAGAACAGCGTAGGTTATTCTCAAAAGGGTACAGTCGCTATGCAAAGGACGGCGAGTTTCTGAATGCGGATCCGTGCTGTTTTAAAAGGGTGTGGCTTTATGAGAAACCTTCCATGCGTGTTCGGGAAAGGACGGTATATGAGGAGAGTTACTGGTATAGTGGTCTTGTCGGCGATATTGGTGTAGGTTTTAACACGTATCCTTACTCGTAACAGGGTGTGGGAGTGCCGGGATCTCAATACGTGATAAAGTAAGGCTTCGGTTTCATCGTAATAGGAATCTTCCAGCCCGGCGCTCGGACCCGGCCTGACGTGCGGCGGGGATCTGCGGGCTCATACCAGGGTGGGTCTGACGTGTGTGTGCACTAGGTGGTGGTGGTGGTGGTGAGGGTTTAGTGTCCATTGTATTGTTTGTTTAGTAGTTTTGAGAGAGAGAGAGAGAGAGAGAGAGAGAGAGAGAGAGAGAGAGAGAGAGAGAGAGAGAGAGAGAGAGAGAGAGAGAGAGAGAGAGAGAATAATGCGCTACCCCACAAGTTAAAATTAAAAACTCCTAATCCATGATGCAGTATTTTCGTATTATCCATCAGTGCTTCTCCTTTTAGCTCATTCAGTATTTAAGCCAGCTAAACCTTCACTTCACGGGAGCAGTGGCTGTGCAGGAGAGTGGCCACCAAAAGATGCAAACCACGAAATGAACTACCTACGTATTTGCAGACCTCAATACTCATCAGGGATTCGCTAGTGGTGTCACCTCGACCAGCTCTGTTTTTAAAATTATGTTACCTTGACCAGCTCTGTGATTGGTCTAAGGTTTTCCAATACCTTACGAACAGATTGAAAAGTAAATAAACTATCGAGTAATTTGAGCGTGATGTTGATACTGATGAACTGGAATGCTGAAAATAGAAAGATGGAAAAACAAAGATCAGCAATCTCAGCTGCTCTTAGGTTAGGTAGAGTTGGTTAAGTTAGGTCTAGTGTATGTCATGTTATTTGTTATGTTGGGTTAAATTAGGTTATTTTAGAATAGGTTAAGTTTGGTTACTTTAGCTTAGTTTAAGCTATATCAGGTTATGTTATGTCGGGTTCATTTGTTAGATTAGGTAAGTTAGGTTTAGTTTATGTTATGCTAGGTTACTGAAAGCTAGTTTAGATTACGAGTGGTTCGTTTGAATTGCTAGATCAAATAACCTTATTCAATCCTATGTACCATAACCCACTGAAAATAATAAATAAAATAAATAAATAAAGTAAATAAATAAAAGTTCAGATGGTTAATATTTATGTAAGAAAGCATTAGCAGCAAAAAAGAAAATAAAGCAGGAAATGTTTAATACCTCAAGGTAAAGGCCAGGTATTCAACTTTAAAAATACCAATCCCTCAGGTGTTCCAAGACGCTCACCTGTACACTCACGCATTAATGGCCAGGTGCGCGGGACTGCCAACCTGCACTCACCTTTAATTAATTTCGCCTGGCCAGTATGGAGGACACAAATCAGGTGCGAGTGTGGGGAGGGTAGCTCAGGTATGGCGCGGCTTGGTGTCTAAATTAATACAGCGTTTATAGGTTAGGTTAGGTTAGGTTAGATGGTGTGTGTGTGTGTGTGTGTGTGTGTGTGTGTGTGTGTGTGTGTGTGTGTGTGTGTGTGTGTGTGTGTGTGTGTGTGTGTGTGTGATGTTTAATGTATATACTATAAAGATAATTTCCAACCGCTCAAAATACTGTCGATACAACTTTACAAATTTTCATAATAATTCGTAATTCGGACAAACGTATCATATAATCCTATTACAGTTCTCTTTATAACATTGAAAATCAGCTTATAACCGATCGCATCCCCTCCAATCACATTCCGGGGCCTTACCACACCACCACACCACCAATCAGCAACGAATCTACTAATGTACGTACGTTCCTTTGCCTTGGCGGGGGAATCTAACCAATCAAAAAGCAGGGAGCTTTTGAAGACCACCAATGAGAAATCAGATGCAAGGAATTTTAGATTAAGGAGGATGTTAACTTGAAAGGACGGCAAATAAATGGAGGAGACTTGCAAAGAAGGATATAAAAGACCGGACGAGGGGACAGAAGGGTGAGGAAGATCATAAAAGGAAGAGGAGGAAGCAAGGAGGGCAAAGGGAAGCTGAAGAAAGAGGAAGGAGGTAAAAAAAAAAATGATGAAGGTGACCTCTGAACTCTTAATTACTGTGAGAGGCAGGTGGAGATACATTCGAGAAGGAAAGAAAAAGGGAAGAGGAGAGAAGGAAGAGCAGGAAGAGGAGCAAGGGAAGAGTGGTAAGATATGAGATGAGGTAAACAGGTGAGAGGAAATATTGGGTGGCATAAAACTAATCCTTTCTCAAGTGTCGTGAATTACCTGTGCATACATCAGTGTGTGTGTGTGTGTGTGTGTGTGTGTGTGTGTGTGTGTGTGTTTGTGTGTGTGTGTGTTTGTGTATGTGTGTGTGTTTCACTAGCTCACAATTTTCTTGGAACTGAAACGCTGATTTGACAAGTTGCTATTAAATAGAAGTCTTGTTTCTCAGCACGCATTTTAAATCACAGTTCTTGAAAATTCTCTCTCTCTCTCTCTCTCTCTCTCTCTCTCTCTCTCTCTTTCCTATATATACTCTAAAGTAGTGAAAAATAAACAAATAAAGAGGAGAATCAGGTAAGAAGGAGGAATGGAGACAGAAAAAGAAAGGGGAGACAAGAGTAATGAAGTGGCAAAGGAAATAGAGCGGTAGGAAAGGAGGAAGGTGGAAAACAACGAAAAGAGGAGATAAAGTAACAAGCAAGGATAGAAAACGATGTCTCCTTTGTTTTACAGTAACTATTTTACTGACACTATCTTATACTAATATTTACTTCTGTTTTCTTTCCCTCAGGGTTGTTCGACTGTAAATACAACTAGTCTATATCAAGGTAAGAATTCTGACACTAAACCCCCATTAAGAAATACAGGAAAGTTAACTGAAATAACAGGGAAGTGAATGGCCAAGCGATGTGTGTAAATTTTCCGCTACAATTTATGCAGTTTTGAGTGGCGGGGTTGAAATTCTGTTGCATAAAGTTATTCATTATTCAACGCAGAGTACTTGATTGCAAAGTGCGTTAGTGTGTGTGTGTGTGTGTGTGTGTGTACTACAGTTGTCGGTAGTGATATCTTCCTACAGTTTCAGAAAAAATGTATTACCTGGAAGCTACATTCACCTATTGCACCGTCATTTCTTCTTAGTCTTTATGGAGTTCTCAATGTAAAATAGTTCATTAGTCTGTATATTTCTATTCGATTTTAGCCATAGATCTTAAATTCACTAGACTCTCCGACGGACAGTGTGTGCAGACGAGAGTTTTGGTCACCGTAATGAGTGGCAGTGGCGTCAGCTCTGGTTTGTGTTAGGGATCGTTCAGGGATTCATTGATTCGTTCAGGGTTTCAATGATTCGTTAAGGGTTTCAGTGGTTCGTTCAGGGTTTCAGTGGTTCGTTCAGGGTTTCAGTGGTTTGTTCAGGGTTTCAATGATTCGTTCAGGGTTTCATTGTGTTACTTCCTATAATAGTTGATGCGAAGCAGCGGCACCAATTTTTGTGGTATTTATCGCATCACACTAGAAACAACAACACTTCAGCATATCCCTGTCTAAATATCTGCTTTTCTGAGCTTATAAATAAGGGAAAATACTTGTACTCAAGACATTAACATTACTGGAAGGAGACATCACAAATGAAAACCTGAACCAATTACAATCAATAATAGACAAACCCACTCGTTAAAATTGTTATAGCAAGTTATTATAGGTTACCGTCAAATTAGGTTAGATTATGCTACGTTTATATATATTAGGTTAGATTAAGTTTAGGTTACTTTTAAGTTATGTTGCGGTTTGGTTACAGGAAGTGCAGGGTTTGCCGAGTACAAGAGTCCAATATGATATTTTACTTCGTTGCTCAATGGTCCCTATTGTGAATATGTGATGATTTAGGTTAGGTTCATTGCAAGGGAGGACAAGGACAATGGGAGGAGGGCTGGCAGGTGAACAAAGGTGAATGAAAGAGTAATGTAAATGGGTACACGAGACACACACACACACACACACACACACACACACACACACACACACACACGACACATAAATGATAGCAATATTGTATTTCACGCTCAATGCCTCTGCCTCGGCCTCCCTCTCCCCCTCCCTCCCTGCCTCCCTTTCTCTATCTGTCTCCCGCCCACAGCTGTTGATCTGACGGGCAGGTGACGAGTTGGTCTTCCAGCGCCGCCCCTCCACTGCCTACGTCACGCCAGCCACACCCAGGGTAAGCCACACCTCACGCCGCGTCACACTGCTAAAAGCTTAAACCTCTAAACACAACTCGTCACATTCAGATCCGTTAACCTCCAAAAGACACACCGTCACACTGCTGGAAGCTTCTCGTAATATCCCCAAACAACCATCCCCGTTACACTCTTAAAGAAGTTTCACGTAACTCCCACAGCATACCCTGTCACATTGTGTCACACTTCTAAAAGCTTCAGTTTAACCTCAAAAACACCACATCAAACTGCATCACACTTCTAAAGGCTTCAGTTATTCCCTACAACACACCCCTCCTCCTCATCTTACTACGTCACGCTTTAAGAACTTCAGTTATTCCCTCAAACACGACGTCACACTGCGTCACACTTCTAAAGGCTTCAGTTAAACCTAAATCCACGCCGACACACCTGGACAAGATTCTAAGAGCTTCAGTTAAGCAGCCAAACACACTCCCGTCTCACTTCGTCACACTTCTAAGAGCTCCAATTAGCCTAAACAAAACACCTAAGAGCACATCTAAGCCACACTACCTACTCGGCCCACTATAGTGTACAAAAGGAAGTATTTGCTAGACATGAAATAACTTATATTTATAACAATTCTTATTTGTACTGATAGAAAACGTGTTCTACAAGTTATGAAACACCTTATTATACGACGTTAAGAGTTTTCCTGATATTAGTACGCACCTGTTGGGGCCTCACTTAAATTCCCACACGCCAAGCACTACTCACGACACGTCTCCGCAAAATTGACCCTGTCGTGATTGTCGCCAACTGTAACCTGCTTTATTTTCACTGGACTTCAGGAAAAGCATTGAATGCGAGATCAAAGTATCGAAACTATTGACCATGTCACGCTGTTTGCTATTAACGGTTCACTAAACTTGAGGACAAGCACTGAATGCGAGATCGCGGTTCACAAGAGTATGTTCGTGTGTGTGTTGCTCGTGACTGATTGATCGATTGATTAATTTAGTTTCTTGCACCGCAACGTCGGGGTCATATGGCGCCGCTACGAAACTCAAACAACAAAGATTGCAAGCTAAAATATTGATGTATTAAAAACAAAATTACGGTATAGTACAAATATTAAAAATCACTAAAAATGTGATCTTAGAAAAAGGAAATGAGATGAACTTCGTGATAGTTTGGTTACTTACAAGAATATGTTCGTGAGTGTGTTGCCCATAATGTCTTGGATGAGCTGGTTCGGTTGCTTGTAATCAATGATTGTTAAATGGAACTGATGGTCCGAGTCGGTAACAATAAATGATCTACTCGTAAGTTGGCATTGGGCCGACTTGGACGCACACCTTAAGAATCAACCACTCTACAGGTCATGTACAGCTAAGCCACATCCCTTCCCAAAGGCATCATACCCCGCCCTTGCCACATCTCCGAGCCACTTCCCCGAGCCACACTCCTGAGACACCCAAGAGCCACATCTCCGAGCCACACACCAGTCCCAACCTTTGAAGTGCGTCGCTAGGAGGTGGTCATTTAGCCAGTTTCCGTTCCGAGTTTGGGTTTGTATTCTTGAGGAGGAGGAGGAGGAGGGAGGAAGAGAAGTAGGAAGTCAAGGAAGGCATAAGAGGAGGAGGAGGAAAAAAAACAAAGGCAATGAACAGACACAAGTAAAAGGAGCAGAGCAAGATAACGACACAGTTTGGGAAGAACGAAACGAATAAGAAAGCCTGAACTGAGAAGAATAAAACGATACTTGCACAGAGTAGAAGAATAGATAAAGAAAGACCTGTGAACAAGACAAGAGAATCAAGGGGGAGATAAGCACGTAATGAGGCAGGAAGTACCTAAAACTTTTTACCTTTTTTCCCCATTATTTTCCTCGTCTTCCTCCTCCTCTCGTTATCCTCTTGCATCTCCTCTAAAAAGTTAACCTGGAAAATATCGACAACAGAGCACAGAGTAAAGCACTATTTGAGAAGTCTGAAAATCTATCGTGTTTCAAATAAAAGAGCATCAGTGTGCAATCAAGGACGGGGAAGGAAGGGAAGTAACGGCTCCAGCTATAACGAGGTAGTTTAATAAGGCCACTAAGTCATCCGAACACTAAGGATTCTGAACTGAAAACAAGGTGAATAACGGAGAAATGATGATGTGGGAATGATGTATAACCGGCAAGGAAGCAGGAACACGGAAGGAGGGATTGCCCGCCACCACTGCTCCCGTCTGGCCCTCAGTCTTCCCGCCACCTCTGCCACCTCATTGCATTAACGCCTATTAATACCCTTCATATACCTTCAGCCTTGCTCCCACGGCCCTAACACACTTATGGAACACTCACCTCCGTCGTGAACACCAGAAGTCCTCCGAGAACCCTCAGCTACCACTAATAGGAGCAAATTAATCAGACGTGCGCACCGCTACACACAACACCCAACAGTGAAGTGGCTGAACACAGGACAGGCAAGGATGGAAGGGAAGAAATGAGAACAATACTTACTTTAGTGAGGTTTAGCTGGTTGAAAGCATTACAAAAAATTAATCATGGTGATTTAAAAATGACATGGCATGCAGTAGGAGACCTAAAATAAAGAAAGCTATTGATGAAAGAGGAACATGGGACCTGGCAGGCGTAGTGACATTTGAACCTATGACTAAAGAAAACGGTTCCTGTGTTTCTTTCTCACCCTGGACTATAGTAAATTACTTTCGGCAATATTATTTCTACCCTCTTGAAAATCTGAACATATGAATCACTCTTGCCACTAATACAATTTCTATAAGCAGGCTACTAATACTACTACTACTACTACTACTACTACTGATGATGATGACGATATCTTAAGCCATGCAATCGCTAATCAGGGTTATTAGTTAATGGAAGCATAATATCTGCAGGGTGTTTCATAGTGTACCCACTATATATGTACTTGTCATTACCTGTGTCTAACTTAATAACCTAAACGAACATAACTACGCAGTATACACTTCATTAATATTTTTCCCAAGATGCAGAATTCCTCTCGAGCTATTACTATTATTGCTTCATTATATCTTTGTTACTTTTATTGTTTATTTTAATATTACTGGTATTTTTATGCAAACTTATGTTTCGGCGCCATATGACCTTAGTGGCTCAGGCGACACGCAAACAAATTTTCAGTCACTTCACTTCCCTTCATTACACCCCAACAAATATAATTCTGCCATTTCAGTAAATTTAGAAAACGATTTTTAACACGTTCTCCTTACTGACCACACTTATCTTCTCCCCAACAGATGTCACTACAATGAGGAAGTTTCCCGTCCAGACAACACATCCCAGGATATCTGCCCCCCGACCCCTGACCATCCCCCTTGCCCTACTCCCAGTCAAGTTGTGAAGCGCATAGTTTGTCGTGTAACGCGCCCCCTCCTCTCTCCTCTCGTTGTCCCCTTTCCCCACCCCTCCCTCCCTCTATCCCCGCCATGTCTAGTCTAATTCTCTCTTTAAGCTGTTCGTTCATCTTCATTTTTCTGCGTCGTTTTCTTCCGTTCCAGCCAGGCCACTAACACCTGCCTGGGTTTCACTATGTATTAAGTCATTTTTATTTCTCCTCCTCTTTTCCTGTTCCTATTACGTTGGTTTCCTCGCTTTCCTCTCTCTCTCTCTCTCTCTCTCTCTCTCTCTCTCTCTCTCTCTCTCTCTCTCTCTCTCTTTTGTCTTTTTATTTCATATTTCAGCAAGAACGAAATATTAAAGTTGCGATTTCGTTCTACATATATTAAGGCCTCTTACGTGTTCTGTTTCTCTTTTTCATGCATTCAATTTTCCCTTAGTTTCTTCTTTAATTCTCTCTCTCTCTCTCTCTCTCTCTCTCTCTCTCTCTCTCTCTCTCTCTCTCTCTCTCTCTCTCTCTCTCTCTCTCCTCTCTCTCGCAGCTCTTTATTCCCCTTCCCTACTGTAACTGCTCTCCTCCCCTGCACCTTCCCTATCACCGTTGGTATAAACACATACTGCCCACTTTCCCTTAATCCCCTGGAGGGAGTCTCAGGCTGCCTCTCCTTCGTTCTACTTTAGGTCAGATCTTTCCTTCTCTTTTTCCTTCACAGCCCCACTCGTTCTACTTTTTTTTTCTCAAGATAAGTTATTTACTGCCCGAGGTCTTTGTTTGGTGTTTCTTTCGCGCTTCCTTGTTCTTTTTCCACTTGATTTTAATTTTTTACTTTCCTTTGGGTGACTAACATAAGTTGGTCACTGATCTATATATAAACAATGAATGGTGCTAAACTTGGTAAACTCTTAACACTATTACTACTAGATATTTTTTTTTTCATATTCATAACTTTTGGACACTCATTTTTATATTACAGTTTCTTTAATAACGCTGTACACTGGAGAAGATGGAAATAACCTTCTATTCTCTTTCTTTTCATCTCTCTTTCTTTTGATCTCTTTCATCTCCAAGCAAACATTATTTACAGCACTGTGAATGCTAACGAAGAACGAAACAGGCAGAAAAAAATGGTTTAACTTTTTCACCTGCAATTCACTTTTGTTTCAACGTTCCCTTCACACCTGTGCTTCACCTGCGCCTCGATACATTGCCGTCTTCCCTCAGCGCTGCCTCCCCCTGTTCATTCTTTCATTCTTCTTGTCTTCCCTTCAATTCATCTTCCATCAATTTTCGATCCAGTGATATGTTACAGAAAGAGTTTCCTCGCTAACCTATATTTTACGAGGCACGTGTCCACTATCACTCTCTATTAATTCACTTCTCCACCTGAATACTACACGTCATATTTTCCCCTTCGATTCTTCCTCCTTCTCCTCCTCCATTTCACCTCAGTGCATAGAGGTAGTTTCCTTTCCTTGACTTTACAATGTTATATTTTATCCCTTACGTTCAAATCTTGACAGCATTCCTGGCAGTAAACAATTCCTCTATTCCTACAATTCTTTTTCCTTCACTTCACCTGTGTACATGACAGAACACACACACACATACACACACACACACACACACACACACACACACACACCACACACACACACTCTCTCTCTCTCTCTCTCTCTCTCTCTCTCTCTCTCTCTCTCTCTCTCTCTCTCTCTCTCTCTCTCTCACTCGTGTACTCTCCATGTTTTAGTCTCCCTAGAGAGGTCACTGGCCCATTGCTTACAAAAAGAAAAACCCGTCTTCCTTGCTCGATGTCAAAGGTCAAAGATCGAGCAAGGTCAGGGTCACCTAGAACCCCCCCCTCCCTGTGCCCCTCCCCTCCCTCCTTCCCTTACGCTTCTGTACGGACGCCACATAACAAAGATAATTTAGTGATAGAAAAAATATTGGT